>NW_019741974.1:1409753-1449035 GCF_002891405.2 Cryptotermes secundus | reverse complement strand
TCGGTAATATTCTCAACACCCTGTTCTCAAACACCCTCAGTCTATATTCCTCCCTTAATGTCAGAGACCAAGTTTCACAACAATATAGAATCACAGGCAAAATTATAGTTTTGTATATTCTAATTTTATGTTTTTGGACAGCAGATATGAAGGGATACCCGGAGGTGAAATACTCGTACAAGCCTAACTCATGAGCTCCCACACTTTAGATTGCGTTTAGTATGTATTTTATACTATTCTATTCTTAACACTTGCTCAAATTACTAGAAACTTATTTTTATTTGTGGGGGGGGGGGCTAACGACGCTTGCAGAATCAACACTGTAGCGTCGCATGGTAGGACGGCTAATGAATTAGTAAGGGTTTGGAAGCAAGTGGTCGTGTCCTAATCGAGATACTAGTCCTGCATTTGTCCGGATGAACTGAGAGAAGCCAGGAAAAACTTAACTCAGGGTAGCCGGTGTGTCGGTTGGGGTTCGAACCAAACACCTCCCGAATAGAAGTCTACGGCGTTACCTCTATACAAGTTTCATTTTCAATTTGCTCAAAACTGGTTAGCGATGGACTTATTTCGAGGTCATTTTCGAAATCAGGATTAAAAAATCTGAGATTCACTCATAGTTTTACTTTTGACAGGTTCTGTTTTGTCATCCACCTTAATCGGCAGACATACGCAGTCCTGTCTTGCATCAGCCATTAATATGAGGTGGAAATGTCGAAGAAACAGCTTTCAGAGGCCTTGATATTGATGAAACTTTAATACCCACTGACACGATCTAAAAGTAAATCTTCGATTCCCGGCGCTATCAGATTTTTTTCCGAGAAGTTGGATCTGGAACCGGGTCCACTCAGCCTCGTGATGATAATTGAGGAGCTATTTCAAGGAAATAGCGGCTCCGGTCTAGAAAACCGAAATTAACGGCCGTGGGGGATTCGTTGCGCTGACCACGCGACACCCTCTATCCGCAAAAGTTGGCACTAACTTCGCCGACAAGCGGCGGTCGCTCGGTCGGTACAGTTCACTTGCGGACTAAAATCACGGATTTAATGTTAAGTTAGTTAGTTAGTTAGTTATTGGAGAGGGTTGGTTTCCCCATGCACTTAGACCTGTAGTGGTCCATTGTGCTTCCCTCTATGATTTCTACCAGCCTCTACGAGTATATCCTACCGGTATTGGTGCTTACCATCAGTCCCGCCCAGCCAGCGAGACCGGCGCTACTGGCTGAGAAGTATCTATAATGCTTCCCCCATCTACCGGAGGTATTAGTGACTACTGTTGGGCGGCAAACGTCCGCAATTTTGCTTAGTGACCTCCTTTGGAGGTATGAGGTTCTTTTACGTGCCGTAAAGCTACGACACGGGAGCCACGGCTTAAAGTCCCTCCCGGAGGACTTGTTCCCTGAATTTTTCCGCCCTTAAAAATTCGACAACCTCCCCCGGGTATTTGAACCCGCGTACTACGAGTCGTGAGCTGGGAACGTTACCTCTAGACTACGGAGGCCGCTATGTTAAGTTAGTTAATCTAAACTGAAATTCCAATACCTACAAGCATTTAGTATTCTAGTTTTCTAAAGTAGAACCACTCTATGATATTCCTACCTTAAACAAATCTGGTTATGCACAAAATTTCATAAAGATCTGACCGATTTCAAAGAAGCCTACTAATATTTCCAACGATGCTATAAATGCAGTGATACATCAGTTGTCATATGATATTAGGAGCTTTACAGTTTTACCAGTAAAGCAGTTCTCCTTTCCAACGCATATTGGCACTTCATCCGCTAGCTTAATAAAATAAGCACTTCAGGTTAGTCAGATCTTTATGAAACATCCTGTAGAATATATATAGTTTATAATTATAAACACAACTTGCGTGTCAGGATATGTGCAAGGCAATTCTGAAGCCGACTTTGCATGGAATATTTTAGTTTTATAAATTAAAATGGGGGCAAGAGGTAGCGTAGTTGGTGGAGGCCCTATGCTACAAGTCGCAAGGTCATGGGTTCGAGTTCCGATGAGGTTAATTTTTTCCATTTGCCTTAATCCTTCCAGCCACACTATGGCCCTGTGGTCGGCTCAGCCTCTGACAGAAAAGAGTACCAGGAATATTCCTGGAGGGTAAAGAGCGGCCGGCGCGTAAGGCTGACAACCTTGCCGCCATCTGTGAGCCGACTGCCTATAAAATATGGGAGCCTCAACGTCTCACAACCCTGTGGGTCTCCATGATCTGTTACAGGGATATCTTTCCCCTTTATCTATAAATTAAAATTAAACTTAATTTGCATTTCTTCAGAATTCGCTATAGAACTCGAGTTATATCTCGAAAAAATACTCAGTATAATTCAATTTAAGAAAATCAAACCGTCATCAGTGAACAGAATGATAATATTATATGGAAATTCATAAACTCGCAATTTCATGTCAAGCAAAGGCTCTTCAACTACCGCGATCGAATAGAATTGCAAATATCCCGTAAATTTCTTCGTCAGTTACTTTACTCCTCAGTTAAGAATCTTTTCCGGAATGGAGTATATATCAAGATCTTGTTTCAAAATGCCATTCGTCTTCCTAGTCGGTCAGCCAGTACCAGCCCCAGATGATAGGTGAGGGTGATTATGGAGCAATTGGCGGAATAAAGATTGGCAGGGGAAACCGAAGTACTCGGAGAAAACCCTCCCCAGGGCCACTTTGTCCATCACAAATCTCACTTGACTAGACCCGGGAACGAACACGGGCCGCCGCGGTGGGAAGCCAGCGACTAACCGCTTGAGCTATGGCGTGGCCATAAACGAGAAGTTAACGAAAAACACAAAGCAAGACCGGGATAACGGGGGAACAGACCAGCGATGTTCTTCCGGTATCAGAGACAAATACAAAGGAAACTTAAATACGCTGATAGCAGTCTTCAATTCGAATTCACGTCTGCCGGCGATTCGAATGAGCCATACGCCCGGTATGCATTGTGTTACCAGAGTTTTGGAGACAGTTCCTTGATGTCACAGAATTACGCACAAAGCACTTTGACTTCAAAGATAAACCTATCGCATTTTAAAAATATAAATGTGATTAACCGAAGTATTCTGCAACTAATCATACGCCACTCAATTAAGATAAGAATGTAAATGTGTATGAAGCATCATACTACTAAGTAAGCTGCCATATTGCTCTTCGCGGTGAGGCCCTTACGATTGCTATCATACCTCGTGTATGAGGCACAGCTTTGTACGTGCTCTATGATAATCACTAAGGTTAATAAGAAGGGCCGCGCCATAGCTCAAGCGGTTAGTTCATGGCTTCTCACCGCGGCGACCCGGGTTCGATCCCGGGTCTGGTCAGGTGGGGTTTGTGGTGGACAAAGTGGTGCTGGGGCAGGTTTTCTCCGAGTACTTCGGTTTCCCCTGCCAATCTTCATTCCACTCCACTAATTGTTCTACAATCACCCTCATCTATCATCTGGGGCTGGTACAATAGGCCAGAAGTGGCCGCAGTACAAGGGACTTAGTCGCCACACTGTCACAACTCTTCTTCCAGTTTTTTCTGTGAAAGATTCCAAACACAGTGAAAACGGCGTTAGACAAGGCTGTGAAGATTGTCAGTTCTATGAAATGAAGACTGTTGATGTGAAGAACTCTCTTGCAGTTTGGGTCTAGACAGATAGCAATTACAGAAGGTTACTGCTGCACGCAGAAGTTTGATGTTTATCATGAGGCAGGGCTTTGGTTTTCGCATTTACTTTGTCGTTATTGGCATCCCTTTAGGTTTCCATCACGCCTGGTCACTCCAGAGGTTAGCGCAGCCATTATTCACCTTTGCCTACAAAGATAATGAACTACATTTATTATTCCAGGATATGACTAGCACAATTATCTCATCATGTGAAAAATTATTCCTTGATACACAAAATGGAGGACATACGTTGAAAATGTTACAGAACACTTTCCAACATTGAATGCTTCTCTGATTGAACTTGGGAGTGAGATTGGTGTCGATGATACTTCAAACATTAACTCACCCTTCAACAAAGACATGTTAGAGAGACATACATACACCAACTTTCCTTTGAAACTTCTGGGTTGGTCTCAAGGAAGAGTATCCACGTATTTATAGTTCATCTGTGAAGAAGCTGCTTCTGTTTCCATCTGCACATCTGTGTGAAACAGTGTTCTCAAAATGCAACACCAAAAACGAAATACTGAAGTGGGCGTAATGCAGAATTCAACATGAGGACACAGCTTTTTCAAAACTGTAGTGAATTCGAGGTCCTTGGGGCATGCAAGCAGGTCAAACTGCCGCATTAGGTGAACCCAACCAACACAAAATATTTTCTAAAATATAGGTTGAATTTAATCCATTTCTGCATACAGATTTGTCAATTAAAGTACGCACTTAGAAAAGGAAAATTGTTATTTTGAGGGTTCCATGAAAATATTATTAGAAAAGAATTCCACAGCATGAAAATATTTGAGGACCACTGTCTAATGTAATAAAGTTCTTTAAATAAGTGACTGTGACCATCAGGTTGCTAAGACCGACAGTGGTGGAATTAGCCTGCAATGTGGGAGTGCCAGAATGCATCAGTGAAGTTGTGGCTGTTTTCAAGAATTGGATTTCAAACGCTTCATCTGTGCAGAAACCACATCCTGATCTCCGTTCCATAGTATACTCTTATGGTAAGTATGAAACCTGTAACAAATCTGCTTTTCTCTTTTGGCGGAATGTATGGCCTTACTGCCATATCAATTGGTCTCCTGTCTGATTCGAACCTGGAGTAACAAAAATATAAATACACTTTCTGAATCATTTATTGAAAGATGTGAGAATCACATGTCCCCAAGTAATTGTACTGCAGCCAAAGCCAAAAAGTTACATTCTACATTTTATCTAATCTCAGCAGTATAAAACCTTAATTTGGCAAAGCAGCTGCTGCACAGTGGAAGTCTTATTTTTCTTCTTGATAATGGCATACTAATTCATTAAAATCTGTGAAGCTTCTGTCATAAGAAATATTGTCAAAGGAACCACATACTTCATTTTCATGGCTAGGTTCAGCAGACTGTTTCCTCTTTGCCTTTGCATTTTTCTGTTTCTCTGCAAAAAGTCTTACTCTTCCATCCTTAGGTTTCAGCTGTTTTTTTACTGCAATGCTTCAACTTCATTCTTTTCAGGGTATCTGCTGAAACCCTCAATCAGCCTTGTTTCAATCATTCATCATTTATTGCTTTTAGTTGTACTTTTGGAAATGATTAAATCTCTTCAAGGGATCTCGGAGATGACAGAACTGGGGTCAGCACTGATGGCCCACTATCCTTTCCTAATTTCCATAGTGCTCGTTTGTGATTGTCCATTACATATGAACTTAAAAGCTCTGCTGTGAACATATCAGAATTTACATGCCAAAGCCAGTAATGAAAAATTCAGACTGAACATTAGAATGGAAGGTCTTGGGTATGCCTAACCAGTTTGGGTTCCCTGCCTCCTCACATTGTAAAACTTCTTCCATGGTCCCAAGGAACATCTGTCCAGTGGTTGTAGCTCATGGATGGTATGAAGAGCGTATGTCAGCATCACAGCACCATTCTCTTGACACTTAAAATCACTGGTACTGTGGTATGGATCTCATGATTGTCTAAGTGTAGAAGCATTTGATAATCCTTAATTGGTCTCATCTGATAAATGAAATGGTCTAGAAATTCAAGAAATCTGTCCCCATTCAACCAGTCACTGGAGTGAGATATCCATGTATACCAAGTGTTGCACCAGCCAACATACACATCTTAAAGTGAACATGTGCGAATATTAACTATGGAAGACTGCGCCACAGCACAAGTGTTTAGTTGCTGGCTTCCCACTGCGGCGACCTGGGTTCAATCCGGGGTCTGGTCAAGTGGGATTTGTGGTGGACAAAGTAGGGCTGGGGCAGGTTTTATCTGAGTACTTCGGTTTCCCCTGCCAATCTTCATTCCACCAATTGCTCCACAATCACCCTCACCTATCATCTGGGGCTGGTACAATAGGCCAGAAGTGGCCGCAGTACAAGGGACTTAGTTCCACCCAACTAGCATTAAAAAAAAAAAAATGAACTCCGGAGGAAGTGAATTCCCAGAGCTTCAATACATCCAATGATGGTGACCATTACTCCTCTCTCTCCAGATGTCACACTGCCCACCTGTTTACTCTCTTTGACAGCCACAGCTGTTAGAGGGATTGTGAACTGTAGAAATCCCAGTCTCATCAACATTACTACAATATCACTGTATTTTGTAAAACAACAACAGGTCTATTAAAAGCTGTAGTCCTATCCAGGTTAGTGGCTTGTGGCTTTCTGAGAGAAACAACACTGTTGTTTCTTTTCATAAGATCAGTGATCTACTGTTCACTTGCTCAGCCATTCACATCCAAAAAGTCAGGGTACTTTGTCACTTCCTTTGCAAACTGATGAAAGTTAGTTTTATTACTTCTTTCCTTGTTAATCCATAATGAACATGGCTAGCTGTGGTAATATAATCTATGAAATTCCCTTCTTCTTCTGTCGAGAATTCAGTCCAAAGTGCACATTTATTGCATTACATAGTGTTCATTACATCTTTTCTTGTGATTGTCAAGACATGTTGAAGGGTTGTGCTTGCAACTGTTAACTGTTCTGCTGCATCTCAAATGGCCAATCTTTATGAACAGCTTCAACAGCCAAAGAAAGATATGGTATGGATATTGGTGGTTGCTTGCATGCAGCTTTACTTCTAGGCAGCAGAAAACTTGGAACTTCTGCTCAATATTTTACTCATTTTACTTTTGATGGTGGAGCTATACCTCCACTCCTCCATGCACCTTCATGTCATAGTGCTTAATTAGTTAAGCATAGGGGCAAATTTACCATTTACCTTTTAATTTTGATTAACGTTTTGCTAATGAAACATATATGAGGAGCTTTTGAGTATAACCATTAATTACAAATAGAAAAATAAAAGAAAAGAAGAGCTGAAATTACTGAAACAATGGCTGAAAATATCCATAACTCCAACCTGACCTTCACGCTTGGCATTCATGGTATAATATCTAAATAATTCACATGTTGAAATTACAGGTACATTCTTCACTTTCTTCTAATTAGTGTACATGTATATTAAACTCTGTTCTGATTTTATCCATTCCAGTTCAACTCCTTACCAGTCATAAACATTTAATTCTGGTGACTGCATTTTGACTTTTATACTTCATCAGGTATGAAGCTGGCTGGTGGTGAGAAGGAGTGGAATATAATGTGGAACTTGTACCTGAAAGAGACAGATGCCCAAGAGAAGATCAAGTTGCTCCTAGGATTAGCTCATTCTTCAGAGCCCTGGATTTTACATCGGTCAGGAAATATGCCAAGGCAGTTTAAGGGCTTTTGGTTACAGATTGCAATATTAAACATAGTTTACAATGAGTACATTAAATGACTGCATTACAGGAATGTAATGTCCTATCCATTAGAACCTTAATATCTAAAAGCCAACCTTATTCTTCATGATTTGATCACCCTGAGGATAGCAGATAAGGAATAGAAATAGCAAAGCTCCTTATTATGTAAGTTTCCCTGATTCTCTGTCACTTCATTTGTCTTCAGTGCACATATTCTTAGCACCCCTTTAGAACACCATCATCCTATGTTATTTATTCAAGGTGAAAGACTTAAGTTTCATATCAATATAAAAGAGCTATCTTTTGCTACCAGTTAAAACTACTTACACATATGATATAATATTGTATATATCTTTTTTCAGTTATATACAGTTAGCTATGTCTGAAAGCAATGTGAGATCTCAAGACTTCTTCACTGTGCTGGCTTATGTCTCTCAGAACCCTGTTGGTATGTCCATTGTGTGGGACTTCGTTAGGTAAGTCAGAACTTATAAATGGCACATTAACACTCCATTACTGAGATAATATATTTTGAAATGCAAGGTCCTAAAACATTTTAGTGGAAGTTGTAGTATTTCATTTCAGTTGTACTGTTATAATCAAAGTTAAGCTTTATTAACTTTGTAATTAATTTTAAGGGCCTGATAAAATCTTAACATGTATTTGTTTGAGTCCTTCTGCAAATTTTAAAGAAACTCAATGTATGGAATTTATATTGGCGCACGCGGTAGTGTAGTTGGTTGAGGGGCTATGCTACAAGCCGGAAGGTCGCAGGTTCAAGTCCCGATGAGGTCATTGGATTTTTTTCAATTGACCTAATCCTTCCAGCCGCACTATGGCTCTGGGGCTCACTCGGCCTCCAACAGAAATGAGTACCAGGAATTAATTAAATAATTTTCCTGGGGAGTAAAGCGTGGCCGGCGCATAAGGCTGACAACCTTACCGCCATCTTTCAGCCGTTTGTCTAGATAATGTAGGACCCTCAATATCTCACAACACTATGGGCCTTCACGGCCTGGTACAGGGATAGCTTTACTTTTTTTTTATGGAATTTATATTGCACAAGAAATTACAACGCCAAAGACACTATATTTTAATCCAGGTGACATTTTAGTAACTAACCAGTAAATAGAGAGGGTGTTGAAAATTTTGTTGGTATGTGAGGAATACAATTAAAAGGCCTGCAGAACATAATCTTTCACGTGGAAGGTAATCACCACAAATTATCTACTATCCAAATGCTAAGGTGATTAAATGAGACAGACATTAAAGTAGCACATTTAACTATAATATTGTGGTTCATATTCAGTGATTACTTACAAGCAAAATCTTTATGCACAGAGACAATTGGCGGTACCTGGTGGACAGATTCACCTTGAATGATCGTTACCTGGGTCGTCTCATCCCTACCATCACAAAAACTTTCACATCTGAATTGAAGCTGAGAGAAGTAAGTGGAGCGCCATTTAGCTAACAGCGTTGGGTCTTAAAGAATTCCATTAGTTTCTCACAAAAGAAACTTCATTTCATTTCATGGTCACAGGAAGTGTTGTTTCCTCTTCATAAGTTTACTGTAACAGTAATACTTGTTGGATTATGACAACAGAAAAATGGTCTTGTAGGTCAACATTTTTCCATGGTGTGTTGCCTTGTATAAGTAGAGGCATTGTGGTGGGCCAATTCCCAGTTTAATGGATTCATAGCTTCAGAATTAATTCCAAATTGAAACAGATCAGAGGGCCTAATCTGTAAAAGCCGAAGAAAGTGGAGAATAAGCATCATTATTAATACAGAAGTATTAGATCAGTTAACATGTAATTCACATAAAGAAAAAGTTACACACAAAATCTATGTTAATACACCTCATGGAAGATGCATGGGAGACACTGACATACGTAGATGGGAGGATACTAATAAAATGGTCCTTAGATAAATACCTTGCGAAGGTGTGAATGATATTACACTGTCTCCGGGTTGGGTAAACTGGTGAGTTTTTTGGACCATACCTGATAACATAACAGGGAATGGGTTGTGTTTTGGGGTTCTAACAGTGGTGATTTCAAAGATTGTTGTCTCCTGGGGTGTGATGACCTGTAGTCTGGCAGATATGTGCCAAGGTTTTGGAGGAACCTGCTGCCTCCATCTTCAGGAAGGAAGAGCTTGAAGATAAAGGTATTTGAAAGGAATCCCTTGTTCACAGGAACATAAAATTTATTTACTTTTGATTTCATGTCTTAAAAAATATCAACTTCGAAACAGCTAAAATCATTGATGTAGAAATATAATTTTTAATGCCAATATTCATTATTTATCAGTCCTCAGTTCTGGAATAAGAACTTGCAGACAGTGAATGGAGGATGATTTCATATTAGATTTCATATGGAGTTAACCACTCCTTGTAAAATGGTTATTTATTATACATGTTTAACAAAAAGGCTCAGGATAGGAGAAACCAATGGACAGAATTTCTTTATGACTGATGAACCTTTGGGTCACATAAGAACAGTGAATCTCTTGATGAAGCACAGGATGACCCTGTAATATGAGTTAGAAGGGAAGCATTTCTTCTTCCTAATGAGTTATATCTTCTGGTATGTAACACTTTGTAACCCAGTAGAAATTCAGCACCATTAGCAGGAGATGCTACTTCCATCTTCAGAATTGAGGAATAAGCCAAGAAAGTAACCATCAAGTAGCAGGTGGGCTGGTTACTTGCTTAGTCAGCACTGTGAGAATCTCAGAGCCAACAAATTATCTTCTTTCTGTCTGCAGAATGTTTCTTCAAAAAATGATGGGATGAATTACGTATTCTTTTTGCAGGAATGACCTGTCACAATATATGAAATGTGTTCAAAGAGTTTCCAAAATTTGTTGATAAATATCTTTCTCTACTTAGAGCTTAAAGAATATTATCCTCTTCAAAATACTCATGCTTCACAGCAATGCACCTCTCCCATTGCCTTTTCTGTCTTTGGAAACACTGTTTGAAGGCTTTCTGTGGTATCACCTTCAAGTTATTCGTCACATTAGTGATGTTGCCTTCCACTGTCTGAAATCTTCTTCCTTTAAGGGTAATTTTGATTTTAGGGAATACAAAATGTCAGAAGGGGAGAGGTGAGGTAAATAGGAGGGTTGCAGAAGGGTAAGAATTGAATATTTTGCCAAGAACTGTTTAACTGACAGTGCTATGTGAGAAGGCACATTATCATCATGGAGCAGCCAGCTTCCCGCAGTCCACATTTCAGGTCACTTTCTTTGTACTGCATCCTGCAGACTCCTTAGAACTACCAGATAAAATTCTTGATTGTCTGACCTTCAGGAGCGAATAAATAATGCACAATGCTTTGCAGATCGAAAAGAAAAAGCAGCATTGCTTTCATCCGTGAGCACATCTGTCACGTTTTCTTGGCACAAGGCAAAGAAGGACTCTTCCAATGTGAGGATTGTTTGGTTTCAACATCATAACTGTAAGCACACATTTCATCACCATTAATGACTTTTTTGAGAATATTTTCATCATTATTTGTTCTTTGGAAGAGATCATCAGTTATGAGTCTTGGCACATATTGTGCTGAGACATGGTGCATTCTTAATTCTCCATTGAAACTGTGTGGCATGCACCAGTGGATAACACAAACTCTTCTGCAACTTCTTAGACAATTAATCAACGATTTCCATTGATAATGGTTTACACCTGGGCAATCAGAGGTTCAGATCTTGAAGTTTAGGTCAGCTGAACCACTCATTATCATCTGCAGAAGTTCTTCCATTTTTAAAAAGTATGAACAATTTGTAGGTCATTGTTTGACTCAAGGCATCCATGCCACAAGCTTCATGCAGCATTGTATGGGTTTCTACAGCTCTTTTCCCTAGTCTGAAACAGAATTTAAAACAAATTCTTTGCTCATTTGCTGACTTCTTACTGAATGCGACAAGACAACAACACACTCGATCACAAAGCCAGTTACAAAAACTAAAGGTAATGTCTAATCTACTTGGAACAAAATGCCTTGCATGACGGTCAGGTTGCAAGGTCACTCAAACATCACATAATGTGACAGATACATTTCTGCTTTTGTGTCCTCATTTTGGGAACTTTTTGAGTAAATGTCATACATAATGGAAGTAAATCAAGAAATAGTCTTTAAAACGACATAGTTCCATTGGTTTTTCAGTTAAATAAAAGTTTTTAGCCATTCTTTCCTGAAAGGGAAAATAATATGCATAGGAGATCAGTATCATATTGGCATGTATCCACTTCATCTTTGAGTTAGTTGACTTTCATGCAACTTGGTACAGTAATCCGGTTGAAGCCCATTTCATCACCATACTGCCTAATGCCTTGCAAGCGGTAGTAACAACATGACTGACAAGCAAACTTCTTACATGGAAGTGATACAACAGGGTCCTGAAATGATATGTGGTAACAGTCCTTCAAAACATATGCAACTTCTGTTACAGTAATGATTTGTAGAATGTAAAATAACATACAACTTGTAATTTTTTTTTATTTATCTGTTTGGTGGTGACGACAATTGAGTCACTAGAGCTGGACATGTGAAATTTGGTATGGAGATAGACTGTAAACCTCTCATACATGTAAATCTTGAAATACAAGGAACAGGAAAGTGAGCTTCATGAGTTCTGCTCAGAATTTATTATTTTACAGATGGAGATTTTCTTTACGGACTATCCAGATGCAGGGGCTGGGAAGGCAGCTCGAAATCAAGCCCTTGACCATGTTCGAAAAAATATCAAATGGTTGAGTCAGCACAAGAAAACTGTAGAAGACTGGATTGATGCTGTTTGATATTCTAATGTCTGGTGTATGCTTTGTTGACTGATTGAACTATAAGCCAATCATATGACATGACAGTTGCATAAGCAGGAGCACATATAACATTAACTTGATACTGTGTGGACAAGATGATTATATTTTCCCATGATGTAAAGTATGATTCAGTATTTTCTTAAAATTTGGAGGCAATGTTTGTGTGTTTATAGTTCTTGATTTCAAGTAAAATCTACTGTTTTACAAGTATGAATATTCTATTTTCAATTAATGTAACACTAAAAATTTATGAATAGGCTATTATGTGAAAATAATATAAGAAGGCAATTTAGGGAATGGAATGTCATTTAAGAGCACAGGCCGACATTATTTGAAACTGTGAAACTGCGCTATTGCAGCTCTTCGTTTAGACAAGGTGACCTGTATAAATTGTGATAAATCCCAATGTTTGTCTTTACTGTCTTTGAAATTGAAATAAACTTGTGATTGCTGAACTTACACAAACTTTATATTAACAAATCATTAAGTCACTTCACATAATGGAATATGTTGGATTTGAGGTTTTCAGCAGTAACTATGAAGAGCATCATCTTCTTGACTGTAATGCTGTGTAGTGCATTACAAGTCCACAGACATTTTGGTGGAATGTATGATGTCTATCTTCAGGGTTGAAGAATAAGCCAAGCCTTGAGTCTGCAATATTTTTAATCTTCTCTGTGGCCAATGACTTCAACTCTTGCTCCTCAACAATTTGCATAATATTAGTAACAAGTTTTAGAATTAAATCATCATATTTTTTTTTTCCTATTATCCTCAGCAGCACCAACAGGAGTATATACATCACCAATAACCATCTCAACATCCTTTTCATGGATATTACATTCTATTTGTGGGGGAGAGGACAAACAAATAAAGTCCAATGAACTTCCTTTATATTAATGGTTTTCCTGATGAGAAGGAGAAAATGACTGTCCTCTTAATGACATTAAATAGAATAATTGGATATGGAAAATGTATACAGCTTGCTTAGTTGTTACTAAGCAGCACTGGATACCATAGAACATACATGCAACCACATTCATTACCAGTAAATTTATCATGCAGTGGTAAATGACTAAAGAATGTTAAATTTGAGGTTCTTATGGCAATAACTATGATAATTATTCTCTTCTTGGAAGTGACCTGTTGCCTGGTAGGTCATTACCAGCCTTTCAGAGGAATTGGCTACCTTTATCTTCACAGTATATGGGAAGCCAAGTGTGGAAAGTACTACTGGATCAGAAGGGTGGGACTGAGGATGTGAGCAAACCAATAATGAGTAAAAAGGACACTGTAAAGAACACTGCTCCACAAAATAACTGTTTCCCAAGGGAACAGTGAGTGAGAGAAAGAAAAACATGGGTTAAACAACTGAAATTGAAGAAATATCAGCAGGAATAGAATAAGGAAATAATGGTCCTTTAAAACCCCTTTTCAAGGGGAGAAAAGACAGAACACCAAGAGTGGCTGAAAGAGGCCAGAATAGGGGGATGAGGAAGAAGTGGTTGGGGAGGACAAACTAAATAAATTAGGGCATAAGAGGGAAAGGGAAGGATCTTCTAACACTGGCAGGGTCAATGTCCTGAAGAGGGCAGCCAAGCTTGAGAACCAAATTATGGGAAATCTTAATAGAGACTTCTCATATTATCTTGTACAGTAGATGAGAGGTTTTCATGACTCAGGCAGAGGCAAACCTCTCTGTTCACGTTACTGATATAGAGCTATATCTCAAGTCACCCACCCTCCTGAGATGGCCGATGCATCTGGACTTGGAAGAGAGGGTAATGATGTTCTGAAATCCCTGATTTATGTTGCGCTTTGGCACAACTGACTTATCTGAATGATAGAGAAAGATATGTTAATGGTGATCCTTGATCCTGGTCTCAGTCATCCAGTCTGCCCAATGCAGACCTGACTATACTTCGAGAGGATGGCTGTATACACTGCCTTCAATCCTAGATCTTCCTTTTCTGACTGACGGAAGCTGGAATTTTTCTTTGGTAGGAGGCTGCCTCTGTGGTCTAGTGGTCAGAGTTCCTGGCTACAGATCCGGAGGTTCGATTCCCGGTGCTACCAGATTTTCTGAGAAGTTGTGGTTCTGAAACGAGGTCCACTCAGCCTCGTGAGGATAATTGAGGAGCTACTTGAATGGAAAAGTAGCGGCTCCGGTCTAGAAAACCGAAAATAACGGCCTTGGGAATCCATTGCGACACCCGCTATCTGCAAAAAGTTGGCACTAACCTCGCTGACAAGCGACGGTCACTCAGTCGGTATAGTTCGCTTGCAGACTAAAAGCCACGTAGGTTTAGGAGGCCACATACCATGACTGTCTGGACACCACCCTACTAATGCAATTTAAGGATGTACTAACATAATCTATAGAGGCAACAAAGGGCATGATCATCACTGGATGCAATGATACTCTTAGGAGGACTGAGAGCTCAACAAAACTGTTGGTGGTTGTAGCCATTCTGTCTAATAATCATTTTGAGAAACTTCAGTTCATCATGATAACTATCCTAGTCACAGTGAGCACTGGGCCCGTGCATTAAGATGGGATGAACAGCCTGCTTTTTGGATTGGTGGTGGTGGGAGCTGAAGTCAGACACAGGCTGGTGCAGGTAGGTTTCTGGTATACCTTATTAGCTGATAAGCCTCATGCCTCTTGTAAATATCAATGTCCAGGAAAGAAAGGTGGCCATCTCTTTCCATATCCATGGTGATCTGGATGTTCTGGAATATCATTCACGTACTCAAGAAAACTTGTCAGTTTCTCTGACCCATGAGGCCAGATCACCAAAGTGTCAGCCATGCAACAGAACTGGCAGAGAGGCTTGTGGGTTTCCTTGCTGAGTGCCACCTCCTTGTTGTCCTTAATGAAGAAACTAGCAAACTAACAGAAGCTCTGTCAGTTTGTTTATAGAACTGGTTGATGAAATAGAAGCAGAAATAATCAAGACACAGAACAGTCAAAGGATATCCTGCTCAAAGTGTCAATTTAGAAAGTTCAGGCCTCCCTAATGAGCACCCTGGAGACAGCCCAGCATGTTCTGTTGGGTTCCCCAGGTGCATCTTGAGCAGATCCACCAGATATTTTGACAGGTAGTAAACAGGAGCCCCAATATTGATCATGCTGGGCCTTATGGAAGCTCCTCCATGGTGCATATTCAGGAGATAGTGAAGCACTTGGGGGGGGGGCATGAAGCCAGTGGCTGCAATGTTGGCAGACATCCACTGAGTGATGGCAGTCAATACAGAAAGGGTTTGCATTAATTAACTTCATGACACTGACAACTTTCCAAGAACATATCCCTTCAATGATACAGGGGAAAGTCAGTTTAGTAAGAGCTATGTCAGATGAAATGTTGGTTCCAGTGGTGTATAATAAATTCAAGAAGTATCAACGACAGCTATTTTGGTTACTGTTGTGATATCCATATTCAAATCTTTTAAGACATTTAGTTTGATATTCTTGTAGCAGATCTGTTTCTTATGTCACAATTTGGTATATGCAGAAATATCCAGTCATTTGTTATTGCTCAGAGCGAAGTTTCATATTTCAGGGCTATCACTATGGCTTTTGTTTCTCTGTAGCTTCTGAGTCAGATTCCTACTGCACATGACCAGCATATAGCTGCACAGTCCAGTAATGATTCCCCTCAAATTTACATGACACTTTCAGAATGGCTAAAACAGGACCAGTTGTATGAGAACTTAAGAAAAAAGTACAAGGGTGACAGGGTAGTGCACATTAAACAACTTTAAAACGCACATGTAAAAAAAAAAAAGAAACAACAAAAAATCTCCGTGGCTTCAGTCCGCAAGCGAAATATACTGACTGAGCGACTGCTGCTTGTCAGCGAAGTTAGTGCCAACTTTAGCGGATAGAGGGTGTCGCGTGGTCAGCACAACGAATCCCCACAGCAGTTAACTTCGGTTCTCTAGACCGGAGTCTAGAACCAGTCTTAACCATGTTCACAAGAGCCCTCCACTGGTCCCTATCCTGAGTCAGATCGATCAAGTTCATACCACCCCATTCTATCTCTCCAAGGTTCATTTTAATATTATCCACCCACTTACATCTCATGCTTCCTAGTGGTCTCTTTACTTCTGGCTTTCCCATCAATATCGTATATTTTTTTCTTCTTCTCCCCCTTTCGTGCTACATGCCCTACCCATCTAATCCTCATTGACTTGATCATTCTAATAATACTTGGAAAAGAGTACAACTTATGACGTTCCTCATTATGCAGTTTTTTTCCAACCTATGGTCATTTCATCTCTTCAGCCCAAATATTCTCTTCAGCAACCTGCTCTCAAACACCCTCAGTCCCTAAATGTCAGAGACCAAGTTTCACACCCACACAGAACCACAGGCAAAATTATAGCTTTGTATATTCTAATTTTTTCATGTTTAGCTAACAGACATAAAGACAACATTTTCTGGACTGAAGGGTAGCAAGCATTACCTGAATTCGGTCTCCTCTGAATTTCCTCCTGAATCAAATTTTGATTTTTTGTTGTCATTCCCAAGTATTTGAAATGTGCCACATTTTCAAAGGATCTGCTAGTTATCCTAATGTCATGGTCCCTGCATTCTAGTGACAAGACAGCAACATATACTTAGTTTTTTCTGTGTTTCCTTCTAGACCAACCTCCTTACTAGCATCAACTTAAGTTTCTGTGTTTTTCTTTATGGTATCCATGTTATCACCCAGTAGGTTCACACCATCAGCATAGACCAACAGCTGACATGATCCATTTAATTTCAGTCCTACATGGTTTTCCAGGACTTTCCTAATGGCAAGTTATAAAGCAAAGGTGAAAAGCAGTGGTGATAAAGCATCTCCTCATTTTAGACCATTCTGGATAGGAAAATTATCAGACAAATGTTTACCTATATGGACTTTACCATACGTTTCATTTAAACACATCTTAATCAGCTTAACTAGTTTGATGGGTACCTCAAACTATGCGAATATTGTAGGATACCTCCCCTGTAACTGAATCATAGGCTTTCTTGAAGTCTAGGAACAGCTGATGTACTGTCTCATTCTAATTCTACTTTTTGCTCCAGTATTTGATGAATGGAGAAGATCTGATCAGTAGTTGATCTTTTAAGTCAAAATCCATATTGATGGTCCCCAATAATTTCATTCATAGTAAAAAAGTAAAGCTATCCCTGTAACAGGCCGTGAAGGTCCATAGGGTTGTGAGACGTTAAGGGTCCCACATTACCTTGACAATCAGCTCAAAGATGGCGGTAAGGTTGTCAGCCTTACGCTTTGGCCGCGCTTCACTCCCCAGGAAAATCATTTAATTAATTCCTGGTACTCATTTCTGTTAGAGGCTGAGTAAACCCCAGGGCCTAGTGCGGCCAGAAGGATTAGGTCAATTGAAATAATTTCATTCATATATGGACTTAACCTTGAAGGAAGGATCTGCCAGAATTTGATTACTGCCTGGCGATTTATATGTTTTCAACTTTGCAATAGCAATTTCAACCTCATTCTCAACCATTCTTATCCTTCCCTATGTTATTTTTAGGCTGGTAACCCATCTTAAATTCATTTATTCCTCTATACAGGTCTCTAATGTTCTTGTCCTTATTGTTCGTTGGAAGCTCATTAAATTTGCCCTTTAGACATTCCCTCCTTTTATTCCTTATTTGTCCACTGACTTCATGTCTTCTATTGTTCAGATTATCCCAATTTATTTCGCTTGGATCCTGTAACCATCCCACTTTCCTTATTTTGAAAAAATAAAAGTAGGCTTATGAAATTATCTTCCTGTCTGTGTGTGTGTTTGCATTTCGCCCATCAGTAATGCCAACGTTACAGCCTCTCGGATTTCCGAGGTAAAGCCTTACTGATGCTTGTTGGGCCGCGCCATAGCTCAAGAGGTTAGTCGCTGGCTTCCCACCGCAGCGGCCCGGGTTCGATCCCGGTGTCTGGTCAAGTGGGATTTGTGGTGGACAAAGTCGCGTTGGGACAGGTTTTCTCCGAGCACTTCGCTTTCCCCTGCCAATCTTCATTCCACCAATTGTTTCACAATCACCCTCACCTATCATCTGGGGCTGGTGCAATAGGCCAGAAGTGGCCGCAGTACAAGGGACTTAGTCCCACCCCACTATCAATAAAAAAATACTGATGCTTGAACACCTTTACCAATCCTCATGGAACTTTGTATGTATATCATGCCATATGAGTCCATCTCAATGGCATGGTCTATAAATCTCTTTTTATCACTAATACCAACATTACCGCCTCTCAAATTGTTGTGGTAATCATGGCAATGTTACATACTTTTATGCTTAAACCAATCTTCACGGAACTTTGTGTGTATATCATGTCACCTGAGCACATCTCAAAGGTGCTCTTCATAAATCCCTTCCATCAGTAATACCAACATCAGAGCCTTTCAAATTGCTAAGGCAAAGCCTTAATATTACTCAAACGCCTGCACAGTTCTTCATGAAACTTGGTAGGTATATCATGTCACATGGAGCCACCTCAATGGCATAACCCACAAATTCCTTCGGTTGGTAATACCAACATTACAGCCTCTCAAAATGTTGCGGCAATAACCATAATGTTACTTAAATGCTCTTAAATATTTTGATCATTACTTTTTAGAATACTGGATGATGGACAAATCCCAAAAAATCCGTAATTCTGAGTATTATACACCATCACTGGAACTCTTTAGAACCAACCTTAACATTGCTTGAATCCCTATACCAGTCTTCATGAAAGTTGGTTTGTAAATATCATGCCACCTGAGACCATATTAATGGTATACAAAATAAAACCCTCTCATCAGTAATACTAACACTACAGACGTTCAAAGTGTTGATGCAATACCCCTAATATGCTTGAATGCTTCAACTGATGTCATGAGAACTGGCGTGCATATCATACCACGTGAGACAATATCAATGCATACTTCAGAAATCCATGTCATTTGAAGTAGTACCAATACCACAAAAAAACAAAAAAACAAAAAAAAAAAAAACTCCGTGGTTTTATACTTTAAAGGATTCTGACAATGGTGTATGCTGTATAGAACTATAAGGTTTATTTTGGACTATCCATTGTCTGGTATATATAAGACAGAAACCACAATGTTTCGGAGACTGGATCTGTCTCCATCCTCAGGTGGATGGGGCAAGATAGGCCTACTCAGTTGGACCCGTTAGAAAGAGCTAGTCTCAATCACTGAACCAACTGAGTAGGTCTATCTTGCCCCATCCACCTGAGGACGGAGACAGATCCAGTCTCCGAAACGTTGTGGTTTTTGTCTTGTATATACCAGACGATGGATAGAGTCCAAATAAACCTTATAGTCCTATCCGTGGTTTTAGTCCGTAAGCAAACTATATCGACCGAGTGACCGCCTCTTGTCGGCGAAGTTAGTGCCAACTTTTGCGGATAGAGGGTGTCACGTGGTCAGCGCAACGGATTCCGACGGCTGCTGATTTCGGTTTTCTAGACCGGAGCCGCTTATTTCCTTGATATAGCTCCTCAATTATCATCACAAGGCTGAGGGGACCCCGTTCCAGACCCACTACTTCTCAGAAAAAATCTGGTAACGCCGGGAATCGAACCTGGAACCTCTGGATCTGTAGCCAGGAAATCTGACTACTAGACCACAGAGGCGGTCTTACCAATACTACAACATTTGAAATATACTTTAATGTTACCTGAATGCCAGAACAAATCTTCATGAAACTTCTTATGCATATCATGCCACCTGAGGCCCTACCTCATAAATCACTCCAGTCAGTAACATCAACACTGCAGCCTCCCAAATTGTGTTGTTTTAGTGACTTCATTACACATACATACTAAAGTTTTCCTTTTACTTGCTGTATCTGATAATAAATTTACAGTGAACGAAAAGTAAGTGATTAGTTCTTCCCAGAACTTCTTCTTTCTATTTAAACTGACATTCTGGTTTTAACATGTTTATTTAATACAATGGTACAGTTAAAATTATGAGATACACTCCTGTGATTACATGTTACGAGGGAATAATTATTTAAGAAGAAAGTCGTCTTCTGGGTTTAGGCGCCGTGTATTCTTCGTTTTGACCGACGTTTTGGAGGATCGTATCGCCTCCATCTTCAGAGCAGTTGAATGGCTTGGAATGCAGAGAGCAGTAGCTGTAGTCTACTACAGCCCCACGCCCAACCCCCAACCTGGAGGGCCACCCCTTGTCGGCTGTCCGCGACTGCTTATTCAATATATTCACAGTTTCCTCCAAAACTCAAGGGCGTCTCCTCCATCCGCAACCTGAGGACGCGCCATGCCCTTGTGACAGGGACCCACCTAACAGGATTATTCTCATAAATGAATAATAAAAGCCGGAAAAAAGCAAATGTAGATTTAAATAAGCAGACATTATCTAATTTTAAAAAATTTACGCCACGAACTATAAAAACTGTAAATCATTTTGAGGTTCTTCATAACCTCAACGAGGAGGGAACACAAGAAGCTCTGGTGAGAAAGAGACTCTACTCAGTTTTGTACCAATAATAGAGATCACAGAAATCAACAGTCACATATAAATGATGTAATATATCAGATTCCAGTTATTATTAAGGGGCAAACGCCAGTGGAAAGAAATAAGAAGAATATAAACCACAAATTTAAAGGAAGTGCTCAACAAAATGAAAGACGGAAAATGGTGAATATCGGGGAGAGTCACGCCCGAGGCTTTGCAGCTAATATGAACCACAGCCGTAGACAGTTACAAGATTAATGGTTTTGTGAACCCAGGAGCATATATAGATACATTAATCGCTTCAGCAAAGGGTGATATTGAATATTTAATCAACAAGTATTTAATTGTCTTTTGGGAAGGTACTAATGATGTTGGGAAAAATAATTCACAAGGTGGATTGAGACACGTAGTGTATTTCGTGGAAATTAATAGTCATACGAACATTGTTTTGGTGAGTGTCCCACATCAGTATGATTTATCTGACTGGTCTTGCATGAACAGTGAAGTGAAAAACTTTAATAGAAAACTAGTAAGGCTTATGAAGCCTTTCAAGCATGTTAAGGTGGTAAAAGTAGATCCAAAAAGGGAATTATTTACTAAACATGGTCTGCATATGAATGTGGGTAAAGAAAAAGCAGCGTTAAAAATATAATAAAGGTGCGTAAAATATTAAAGATTTTAATAATCTTCCTCAAATAATAAAAATGTTGGCTACTGATGAGAGAAGTTTCTATATCATCATTCTCTTTATTCCATGAATGAATATTATCAACATAATTGTTCGTAAATGTGTAAATATTGTGACGTGAATGGCGCAACGGGAAGTAGGGGTCACGTGAACTCTGCGGTCTTGCGAGTGACGTAACAGAGGAGCAACTGTGTCAGGCAACAATTGCCGCGGTGTTGTTACAAAGGGATACCGCGGTTGCTAAGCAACAATAAACAGCTCCCGACAACGTTGCTAGGAACACCGGTAAACACGGCGACTACGCAACATGGAAGCGAGGTGCGTTTTCCGCTGTCTGGCTGAGGGTTTATAAGAGAACTGGAATGCCTAAGCAGTTCAGTTGAAATATAGCAGCAGTCGCAGTAAGAAGACCCGAACGCGTGGTTACAAGATTTTATGTGACAGTGTGCGATAACTAAGAAGTCAGCGAGTGGAAGACTTATTGTGTGCTTTCAAGACTTTGTGTTTGCTGTAGTACAGTTATATTTGGAGTGTGTAATTCAGATAGACTTGTATAGCTCCCGCGTTTTTAATACGTGAAGACTCTTGAAGATAGAGTGAATAAATTAGTGTGTAGGGTTTGTAAATTGTCCAAACCCGCAACAGAGTTATAATTAATTGTAGTTACGACTTGTAGGTTGTTAAGTAAACCAATTAACAATCCGAACGGCGTCTTCAGTGGCAAAACACGTTACATGTGTGAGGACACGTGCCTTTCACACTGTAGCTACGAAAGCAACGCCCTGTGTTAGAAGTTAAAAAGAAGAGACAGTATTGAAAAATCTCAGTGAGGCGCCTAGAGTACTAAGCAGCGATACGTATATGCTACGAAAAAATGCTAAAAAGAAAAGAAAGTAGAATCAATGCGGGAACGCAGACCACCATAAACACGCCGGATTTTTGTAACATGACCATACACATAAATGACCTGACAGCTAGAGTCAGGCGGTTTGGTGACCTCCTGTGGGAAAAAGAAATTGTAATACACGATTTGAAGAGAAAACAAGAAAAAGCAGACAGGGCTCTATCCCAAAAAGATGAAATTATAAAGGGGTTACAAATGAAGCTGGATGCCCAGAAGAACTGCACAGAGGACGCGAGGCTCGAAGATGCCGCATTCATGCAGGAGACTAAAGAGAAGAATTTTGTTCTGTGTACCAAGAGTAAATATCTGGAAGAGTTCAGCAGCGACGAGGGGGATCTTGAAGACTGGGATGACAGCTGCAGCAGCAGCAGAAGCAAAGAAGGACTAATGACAGAAGAGCTATGCAGAGTAGTATGCAGCATAGTCTACCAGATTAGAAAAGGTTCTTTTAAAAAATCTCTAACGAAGATCCTGGCATTACCTCTTACCATCACTAATATTGAAGGGGTTGCCTGCATTATCCATGACATGGCGAAAAACTACCCGGACTTATCGGAAGTTATGGCAAACCTGAGTGAGGCAATGTTTCGCAAATTGCCTCCTGAAATAGGTACGAAAATGAGAAACTTCTTAGTGAAACGGTGTAGCGATTTCTTCAGGTACCCATATGTTAAACCAAACACGCGGGCAATAATGGAAGGTCTTGACCGAGCAAAAACTTCTTGTGAAAAGAAAATGCTTCAAAGACGCTATAATGAGGATCAGAGACAACGAGAAAAATATATTAACAACACAAGGTTTATTGGTGAGCTCTGGAAGGCCGGAAGTATACAAAGAGAAAAAATACACGCGTGTATTTGCAAGCTAATCTACGTCTGTGACGACTTATCCATGAAATGTTTGTACTCACTTCTTAAAACCGTTGCAGAACACCTTGAGGAAAGTAATGAGGATCTCTCCCATTACTTCAGCGACATAGAAGAGATCTGCAAAATGGAACATATATCCACTCTAGTGAAGTTGGACCTTCAAGACTTGGTCGAATTACGCCAAAATAAATGGAACGGAGAAATATACTAAGCACCCTATCCCATTCCAGCCAGTCGGGGACCGCGGACCAGGATTCGTGGGCAAATACACCAGTATAATGCCGGGGCTCCTTTCGAGAAAATAGCCATTGATATCGCAGGGCCCTTCCCACGAAGCAACCAAGGAAACCGATACCTACTGATCGCTATGGACTACTTTACAAAGTGGCCGGAAGTGTACGCCATTGCAAATCAGGAGGCGTCGACAGCAGCGGAAGTACTGGTTGCCAACTTCTTCTGCCGCTTCGGCATACCTCGGGAGTTGCACAGTGACCAAGGCCGTAATTTCGAGTCTCATCTGCTACAAGAAGTTTTGCAACGCCTAGGAGTCAGCAAGACGCGCACCACGCCCCTGCACCCACAGTCGGACGGCATGGTGGAACGTTACATTAAGATCATCGAGGAGCACTCGTGGAAGGTCGTCGCATCCCACCAGAGGGACTGAGATGAGAGATTACTCCTCTTTCTCCTAGCTTACAGGGCATCCACTCACGACACTACGGGCTTGACCCCTGCTAGCCTAGTGTTCGGACGAGAACTCCGACTGCCCTGCGACTTGCTTTTTGGGGTAGCCTAGGCAAGGAACTACCCACAATCGATTATAGAGCAGACTTGGTGGATCATCTATAAGACATCCACAATTATGCCCGACAGGACCCGAAGCTCGCCAGTGACCGGATGAAAACTCGGTCCGCAGGTTACCACGAGGGTGACAGAGTTTGGCTTTATCGCCCAGCCCGCAGGAAAGGGAAATCGCCTAAACTTCAATCCTCGTGGGAAGGTCCTTACAAAGCAGTAACCCGGACAAATGATGTGGTATACAGAATCCAGAAGAACCCTAGGTCGAGAATGTTGGTAGTACACCTGGACCGGTTCGTGCCTTATCATGGAGCTGCTTGAGACGAGCAACCATAACAAGGGGGCAGATGTAGCAGTTGGAGAAAGGACAACGAGAAGAAAAAGGAACGGGGATGTACCGTTAGGCTGTTCGGGACGAATAACCTTTAGAAGGGAGCAGTGTGACGTGGATGGCGCAACGGGAAGTGGGATCACGTGAACTCTGCGGTCTCGCGAGTGACGTCACATACCCCTACTCCTTCCACCAGTACGCAACGCTCGGTGGGCGCCCCCTCCCCCGCGGTGACGCAACAGAGGAGCAACTGTGTCAGGAAACCATTGCAGTAGTGTTGTTACAAAGGGCTACCGCGGTTGCTACGCAGCAATAAACAGCTCCCGACAGCGTTGCTGTCAACACCTGTAAACACGGCGTCAGGCAACAGCGGTACCTATCACGTAACTGTTTTCTGTGTTATCCGTGCCGAGGCTAAATAAGGAGCAGCGAACACTATTCAGCGAGTAGTGATTAGTTATTGAGTAGTGAGGATAGAGCCAGTTACTAGGAGATAGTAACCAGTTAATTGCAGTCTAGCAGTCGCAGAGTCAGCTTGTATCGAGTGCATGGCAGTGACTACAGCAGAAGTATTTGCGATAATGCCGATGGCAGTAATTGTGAGATTGTAAATTGTGTGACTGTAAGAGAGAGTGGAATAAATTCGCTATATTCAATACGACATTAAGTTATTTGTCTCGTTACATACCCAATACATGACAATATGTAATTCTATTTGCTATTTGCTCCTTCCCTTTAGCGTTTAAGTGAAGACCGTTTCTTGTATATAAATCCCTTTCTAAGTCCACAGTGCAGCACTGGTTGAACTACCAAAATGTGTTATATTTTAGAACACACTCCAGAAAGCCAGGAATATTAAAATGTTACAGATGGACATATACAAAGATGGGTAATATTTAAGACTGTCACTCTGACATGAAAACTATATGACATAACCACTTCCACTGTTATTTAAAAACCATCACCAGAACCATACATGTTATATCTCTTTAGACATAATCACATCATCTGTGTGCTGCAGTGTGAGGGATGGGATGAGGGGCCCTGCAATATACCTGTTCTCAGAATTCAGAAAGTTGAATGTTGCACAAGCCTGCTGTGTGGTTAATACGTCGATGCTGATGCGATGATTTGCCATGAAGGAATGCACATACTTGTTCAACTTTGGGCTATTCCTCACATCTCCTATTCCCAGAACAAGGATATCTGAAAATTCACACACTGTCATATGAACAACTGCAGTAATCAGAATCTGCAACATTTGACAGAAGCAGCTCATCTATACAGCTGAAATGTCTGAGGCTGAAAGGATGAATACATATAGATATGTTGAATGCATGAATGCATGTGGGCCACTCAAAGGCAAAGGTGGGTCCTGGGCACAATGATTTTAGCACCATTCCTCTACATTTTTTAAATGACTTTATAGTTTACTGCCAATACAAAATTTACACGTATATTACGAAGAGTGAGAAGGCAGGAAAAGATTAGATACACATAACCTAAAAATAAAAATATTCTGGGAAGAACATGGACTGCCCAGAAAACGACATCTCCAAAAATTTGTCATACGAAAATGTCTACACAGCGCCTTTGCCTAGCAACAATAGAGAGATGGATAGAAGGATCCATAGATTCATGTAACACAAGGGAAAAGACGAGTCCAGCAGTTCTTCTGCACTGTATACAAGGAAATGTCTCGTTGCGTGTTCAAATTTAAATTAAAGTAGAGTCTCAGTTAAATTTTCCCGCTGGATCAGCCATAGAAGCACAGATCGCAGTAGTTCGGTGGTCACTCACGGTCGCGGAAGCTCTTTGGAGTGAAGGTGGGTTGATTGTATTAACTTTTGTTCGCATTGGTTAGGGGAAGAAGTTGTGTTTGCGATATTAGGGGTACCGTGGTTTGGTTTATAGTGGCTTCAATGGAATCACTGTTGGTAAGTTACCTTTGTTCAAATAAATACAGTTTAAATAATATATGTTACTTCGTCATATTGATTATCCAGTGTGGGTTGTAAGATTTTGAAATTGTATTTGAAGATGCGATATTGTGTATGAGGTTAGGTTGCGTGATCACATGTCAGCAGAATGGGTTTTAATCGTCATAATTGTAGTTTTAGGCCATTACTTGTATGATTCTTGACATTTAAGCCCAATATCTAGCAATCTTATAACAGAAAGTAATGTGAAGTCATCTTGGATATCCAACTTAATAGAGACGATTGTAACATATTCAACAGTGTCGTTAAATTCAGTTTGTAGCCATATATTCGCTATTTCAAACCTTACGTACGCACCTTATATGTATTAATTGGTAGTTCAGAATTATCATTGGTTGGGCAACCAGATTTTTTGTTTATTTATGTTTATCAGTTGTTCTTTTTTTTTGTTACAGGAGGACCCCTTTTAAGTTGGATACCCATAACAGTGCAACATTTTGATTAACAGCAATTCCGAAGGTTTATTTAGGAAGATGAGTAATGTGGTTGAAGTTGTAGTAACAAGTGAGGGTTCTGGACAGCTTTGGAATGCCTGTGTGTGGGATCCACGTGTAGGATCTCCCTTGATGACATACAGAGGTGGTGGAGTGGCTGCACCACATTCGTTATGTTTACTGGGAAAGGATTATTTGATAATAAGTGATCATACAAAGCCAGTGCTACATGCATGGCAACTTAACAGCCAACAACCAGTTCTGGCAAAAGGTGTACGATTAGTGTGTCCTGGATGTGTCACTTCAGTGGCTGTTTCTCCTGATGGTTGTTATTGTGTGACTGCAGTTGCTGAGAAGCTGCATGTGTGGCAGATAGCTTCAGGTCGTCATCTTGCAGTGGCTGTACGCCACTTTCAGTCAATAAGTTGTGTTCGTTTTACTGATGATGGTTCACACTTTGTGTCAGGTGGAGAAGACGGACTTGTACTTGTTTGGTCACTAGCTTATTTAGTATCAAATAATGCAGGTGAAATGATTTCAGGTCAAAATGAACCTCGCCATGTGTTCGCAGACCATTCTCTGCCAGTGCGAGACTTATATGTGGGGCCTGGTGGCATGAGGGCACGCCTTATTTCTGTATCAATGGATAGAACTTGCAAATTGTATGATTTGGCTTCGGGAAATCTTCTTTTGTCTGTTGTATATGATTGTCTTTTGTCAGCAGTAACAATGGATACCACTGAGATAGAAGTATTTGTAGGTGGTAGTGACAGTAATATCTACCAGTTTGGATTACATTCCCCACCACGTATGCAAGAATATCATCTCTCAAAAGAAGAGAAGTCTAAAAAGTTTGCAGGGCATACCAAGGCAGTGACATGTTTATCTGCATCTGTTGATGGTGTCACATTGCTGTCTGGCTCGTTGGATAGTGAAGTAATGTTGTGGCATATTCCAAGCAGGCAGTGCATGAAGGTTTTACATCATAAGGGTCCTGTCACAAATGCATTCTTCACCCTTGCACCAAAATGCATTTTCTCAGAAGAAATGAAACCTACTCTTGTGTTACGTAGTTTTCAGAAGAGTTCAGATCTAAATGAAGAAGGAACTGTGGCAGTAAGTATCCAGATGACCCAGGATAAGTGGTATGGAGTTGATGATTATTATTATTATGATAGTAAATCTGACCACATGGCTGTAACCTCCAGTACTACTGAAGACAGTGGATTAAAGGAACAAATTATTTCACTGAAAAAGATTAATTCTGACCTCTATGGGTTTGCACTAGAGAAGATTCTGCAACCGTTTAGCAGTAACCAAACTGAGGATGTGAAAAGTAACAGATCAAATTCAACCCAACCTGCAGCTTCAAAATCACTAATGAAGGCTCAGAAGTTGAAGAAAAAGAAGTCTAAGAAGTTGAATAACTAATACAGTCCTTGTTTACAGGTTTTGTAGACCTTGAGTACTTGAATATCCTACATGATTGAGGAGTATCCCAGTCTACTGAGTACGGTTTCTTTGCTTGTATCTGGCTACAATTTGAACTCAGGCCACGGTGTAACCTGCTACATGTAATACAGAATTCATTGAATTTTGTTAAAATACATGGGTATTGAAACATTACTTGTTTAAATAAACACATTTATGCTTCTATTTATTTTTGTGTATGTATATACAGTGTGATCATATCAAAGCTTACCATATATCACTGAGCTTCTCATCCATAAGTGTCTGTCCCTAGCTGAACAACTAAGATTCACACTGCTTGTAGGGTCAACAAACTGGTGTCCCAGCCAGTTGCAAACAAAACAGATTACAGCAAATGTTGGAAATGTGCTCTATTGTAGTTTTCACAAGAATGTTGAAGTTTAGCTCCAGTTTCATCTTTACTGCGTGGGGGAAGAAATGCTGCATACTTACTGAAGATAAATTGGATGTAATTGATTCCAGGCTTAAATATTCTCAAATAGCTCTCACGTTCCTTCCACTGGAGCAGAGGGTTACAACTTTACTCAATTTAAAAATAATGTGCATTGATCTGATCTTATGGGGTTGTATTGTATTGTATTCTTATGGAGGTCATAGATGCATGCATAAGAACAAGCATGAATGTGAAGGGGACCCCAAAAAAAACGGAATTTGTTTTTAGAAGGCGGGTTGTTTGTAGTATAGGTTTCCACTGCTAGGTATTTATTTGAAGCACCTTCCTGATTCAGTATGCTGGCTGGTGTTGTCAGAAAAGTTTGCATTAGTGTTTGGTGAATTTTTTCCAAGTGACTTTTTTATAATTGGTCTATTTTTTAATGGCTGATTGACACGAACAATGTGCTACTGTGAAATTTTTATTCCTTTTTGGGAAAACAGCAGCAGAAACGGTTGTTATGTTACAAGCAGCCTACAAGGAAGCCGCCATGAGTAAAACACAAACGTGTTGAAATGTCAACTGATGATCAAACTCGAAGTGGACGTCCTTCGACCACCCGAACTGATGAAATTGTGACAAAAAATCGTCAAATCAATTCTGGAAGATCGCCGGCAGACAACTGATGAAGTTTTGAAAAAGTTGGGTTCCCCCTTTTAGATGAATGACTGCATAAGGGGTGGACCACAATTATCAGGTCCTTGCACTGTGAACTTCAGTGATCTGTTGTGCTTCCCCTTCTAGTTACCCCTTAATTGTACTCTTCGAATGAAATGTAGGACTTTCATATAGGGGCGTCATAGCAGTCATTTGGTTCTGTAAAAAATTGGCCCAATGTTATCTGTCAGTCCCAATTGGAAAAAGTGTACTTTTAGGTATCCCTTGTCACCACGGCATGGCACGTCCTCAGGTTGTGAATGGAGGAGATGCCCTCCAGATATGGAGGGAAGCTGCGAATATATTGAATAAGCAGTCACAGACAGCCGACAAAGGGTGGTCTTCCAGCTTTGGCTTGGGCGTGGGGCTAACAACTTGTCACCTTAAAAATAATCTTATTATGGAAATTCTCAAGAAGCCTCGGACCCGGATGGATTCCTTGGATAAACGACCTATGGTAAAGAAAATGGACATAAGATTCAGTACATGGAATGTTAGAAGTATGTATAGGGCAGATTCACTCAGAGCAGTGGCAGAAGAAATGTTAAGAAGTTAGATTTAGCAGGAGTACAGGAGATCAGATGGGATGGAGGTGGCATTGCACCAGCAGGCGAATATACGTTTTCTTGTGGAAAGGGGCAATGAAAATCATGAATTAAGTACAGATTCTTTCGTATATAAGAGAACTGTATCAGCAGTTAAGCGGATAGAGTTCGTTAGTGTTAGGATATCACATGGTGGCATATTTGCTCTATGCAGGAACTGTTGAGTCACAGAGGCCCGGGAGCACATGCACAGTGTGAGAGTTGTGGATTGTATCGATGCATTGTTAAGCAATAACTGTCAACGCTTGCCTAGCACAACAGGAAGTGCCAGTGACGTCACACACCCTCACCCAGACGTCGCTATGCGACGCTCTGTAAACACCCCTCTACGCTATGCTGTGATGACACACAACAGTGGTAGCTATCACGTAACTGATTTCGATGCAGTCTGTTGCTGGCCAATAGCTCAGTAAACACGTTCCATCTATATAGGCTGTTTTCCATGTGGTCAGTGCAGAAGCTAGATAACGAGTGTATTCATCAGTGTTGAAGCAGTTAGGATGAGTCACCCGTGTGGAGGCAGCGTCAAATACTTGCACTGTGACCCTGCGAATTGTAGGAGGTGACAAAAAGTGAAGTCTCAAATCTGAGACAGTAAAATATGGTCACAAGTCCCAAGGGACTCGGACCCGAGAAAAACTATGCTGGCAAGGGCCAGCAGCATATGCAAAAGTCAGACCCATCCTCTCATTAGAGGGGGGTGCCCCACAAAAACAAGACCATAACTGTCAAACAGTAATAAATATCTGGTCATGAGCCTCAGGTGGGGCTTGACACCAAGACTTAATGACTGACTGACCGTCAGTCGCAATGTGACTTTGACTTTGACTTGTTGAAGCAGTTACGAGTAGTTGAGAGTGGTGAAAGCAAGGGAAGTGGAGCAAGGAATACAGAAGGTCGCCTGTGAGGATGTCACGTGTGATTTAGAAGACTTCATGTGTGATGGCGTGTGCAACAGTGGATTATAGGTTTATGTAAATCATCGATAGCGCTGTAATTTGAGTGTAATTGAGTGAGTGCGTGTAACCAAGTTGTTAATAAATCCAGTTATCCGGCAGAACTTGTTCTGGCAGGAGGCGGAATATTATGTTCTAAGATCCATAAGCTAATTCTATTTGGCATAAGGAAAAATTTCTTGATCAGTGGAAGGAATTTGTTATTGTACCAGTTCACAAGATGGGTGATAAAACTGGCTGTAGTAATTATCAGGGGATATCACTGCTATCAACTTCATACAAAATTTTATCCAATATTCTTCTCTAAAGGTTAAGCCCATGCATATGAAATTATTGGGGATCATCAGTGTGGGTTTCAACATAACAGACCAACTACAGATCAGATCTTTTGCATTCGTCAGATATTGGAGAAAAAATGGGAGTACAATGACGCAGCACATCAGCTATTTGTAGACTTCAGGAAAGCCTATGAATCAGTTAAGAGGGAAGTACTGTACAATATTCTGGTAGAGTTTGGGATACCAAACCAGACCAGAATGGTCTAAGACAAAGGGATGCTTTATTGCCACTCCTTTTCAACTTTGCTTCAGAATATGCCATTAGGAAGGTTCAGGAAAACCAGGTGGGAGTGAAATTAAAGGGGGCACATCAGCTGTTGGTCTATGCTGATGATGTGAATCTACACAAAGTTTAATTGATGCAAGTAAGTTGGTCTAGCAGTAAACACAGAGAAAACTAAGTATATGTTACTGTCTCGTCAACAAAATGCAGGGCAAACCATGATATGAAGATAGAAAACAGATGTTTTGAAAGTGTGGCATAGTTAAGATATTTGGGAATGATGATGATAAATCAAAACATGATTGAGGAGGAAATTAAGAGGAGATTGAACTCGGGTAATGCTTGCTACCATTCAGTTCAGATCCTTTTGTCTTCTCTTCTGCTGTCCAAAAACAAAAAATTAGAATATACAAAACTATAATTTTGCCTGTGGTTCTGTATGGGTGTGAAACTTGGTCTCTGACATTAAGGGAGGATTGTAGACTAAGGGTGTTTGAGAACAGGGTGTTGAGGAGAATATTTGGACCAAAGAGAGGTGAAGTGACAGGAGGTTGGAGAAAACTGCATAATGAAGGGCTTCATAACTTGTACTCTTCTCCAAGTATAATTAGAATGATGAAGTCAAGGAGGATGAGGGGGGCAGGGCATGTAGCACGAATGGGAGAGAATAGAAATGCATATAGGATATTGGTGGGAAAGCGATAAGGAAAGAGACCACTGGGAAGACCAAGGCATAGGTAGGTGGACAATATTAAAATGGATCTTAGAGAGATATGAAGTATGATGGGATGGTATGAATTGGATTGATCTGCCTCAGGATAGAGACCAGTGCAGAGTTCTTGTGAACACAGTTGATCAGCCCCTCCCCTCTTAACCCACTTAGAAAGGGGTGGACGCCGCTTTCGTTCCTGGTTCATTTACGTTGTTTCCCAATGCCTTTATCCCCGAGATAGTGGGGTGTACAAGCTGTATGCCTTGACTGCCGATAGCTAGGAAAATCTCCAGATAACAAGATTAACCTATGTGTAATATAACAAAGTTAAGCAATACAATAAAATAGAAATACAGACTCTACTCGCGACGCCCAAACAGCGACGTCGCGTATTTAGGAGGGGATCTCTCGCCCTCAGTGCCCATAAAAAAGACAAAAAAGAACAAGATGAGCTTGAATTAAGAAAAAACAAAGCTCCAAACAGAATTTCGCTCAGTTACCACATTGACGGTGAGACACTCCGTCATAGTCGCGAGAGATACGAGTACACTTGTTACAAGTCAAATACAGCTCGGCTTTAAAGTCGGAGCAATACAAAAAATGCCAGGCAAGATAAGATAAATGCTCCAAAAACGCTCAAATTAGCTACCACTTGTCCCAAAACCAAGGGAGACGTTACACTTCCCCAGCCAGAAGAAGAAACCCAAACCGAATTTAGACCAAATCCAAACAGAAGTTCGTCACCTCCTTCTCTGACTGCTAGTAACCGAGTGGGGTTCTATCGCGTTCTATCGTGCGCTCCTTCCTGAAACCCCGAACAAGCTAGAAAAAGCTGGAGGGGAAATGATGGGATCATGTGGTAAGCATGGACGACAACATTCTAGAACACTAGAACTCTTTGGGAAAGGTTGAAGGGGGGGGGGCGCCGCAGACAGCCATGATAGTAAACATGGCTCAGTCTCTCCCCCTTCACAGTAGAACAATCTGTTCTAGGTCACAGCGAAACGTCCGCGTCTTAATCCCGAACTCATGAATTTTCTCCACCACTGTCACACACTGAATACACTGTCAGAACATCGCTCGCCCCACCGTGGTCCGAAATGATGAACCCGGCTGCGGAAATCACAAGTTCACCACATACAGCAGTCCACTACCACCGTCGCCCTCAATACGTCGACCCACTACTCCCGGGCTCCGTACAGCCTCCAGGGAGTTTCCAGCAGTCCGAAGTGATACGCACGGCTGCCGAAATCACGAAGTTCGCTGTCCACCAGGGCATCGGTTGGAGGATCTTTGTACTGTCTGGTAAGACAGTCGGCCACAACGTTTGTTTTCCCATTGACGTGGCAGACTAGGAACTTGAACGGTGCGAGACGCAAGACCCACGGTCGTATATGACCCAGTTCCTTGACGTGCCGTAGCAGCTTTGTTGTCCTTTTGGATGCAAAACTCTTTATGTTCCAGATGGGTCCGGTATTTTTCACAGCCCCAGATAACAGCGAGGCACTCCTCGTGGATGGAGTATTTCCTTTCAGCAGGACAAAGCATACAGCTACTGTAGGCAATCGGAGCTAATTCTTCCCCTTGCCTCTGATTAAGGACTGCCGAAACAGCGACGTCGCTCGCGTCGCAGACGAGTGTAAATTCCTGAGAAAAGTCAGCCTGGCAACGTTCCTCCGTCGTTTGCACCGTGTAGGGCAATCCTAAGTTTTTTATTTCGTCCGTGACGTCCTGTCTCACGAAGGAGACGGACGACCCAGAATCAAACACGGCCGGCAAGCAGAAATGTTGAATACTCGGGAGGACCCACGGGTTACTGTTGCACCCCGCCGGTCGATACGACCCTTTCTGGGACTGGACTGGCCCTGGCGCTCGGGATTTACCCTCTACTCCTGAGCGTGTGCTTTTCCCGACACGCCAACATTACGACTCGCCTGACCCACGGGGCAGTTGCCCCGGAAATGTCCACCCTCGCCACACCCCTAACATCTCGCTCGTCTGTCAACCCCAACCGGAGCAGATCCGGTCACTACCATACTGCTGGGAGTGGATCCAGAAGCCCCTCCCCATGCCGCGAGGTAGCAGCCAGCGATTTACTCTTCAACCGCCACTCCTTCGGCTACGGTCGTCGCGAGGGTGTACAAGTCCTTCACGGATTCCAGCTTGGTTGCGAACTAAAGGTGACCCTTGACCCGAGGGTGCAGATTCTGTAGAATGCGGCGAACCAGCCCGAGACTCCCCCTTTTTAAACCCTAAAATCTCAGCCGCCGCTATCACCGCCATTCTTTTTTAATTCGATTAGCGTGGGGTGGAGTCCAGTTGGTTCCTCTCGGCACACCACTGCCATTATATAGCCATTAAATGGTCTGACGAAGATTGAACACGATCCAAAACGTACAAGGATAAGTATATCTCCTTCACCCGAGGGGGGAGAAAGGTGTCGACAGTCTCGGAGCGAACCATCCCCAATTTCGAGTAGAATTCAGGTGGGCTCCCAAAATTGAAGTCATCCTAGCTGACGTCCTAGCGACCAAGAGAGAAATAAACTCGAAGTCGCTGACCAGGTTTAAATCGTAGACTCCCTTCACGGCCATTAAAGATTTCAGAACATTTTCCGGGTCCTTGTTCACCAGGAAGGGGACTTTTCAGAGCATCTACTACTAATTTAATCTTCGTCTTACTCCCATACGATCTGTCCTGACTCAATGATTCAGTGACCGGGGACTCAGTCTTAGTTACTAAAGTGGACATAGCTTCCGTGCTTGGAGAAGGCAGGAAAGGCTCGATTGCGGCCCAATTGACTGGCCAACTCCTCCTACTGCGGCTTGGACATAGCGTGGAGCCAGGCAAGTGGCATAGTCTCAGGCATGGAACACAACACAAGTAAATACCAGTACAGCCAACAGAACGAGGAACACCCCGTTCCAAAACTTCGTACACAACCAGGTTGCACTCAACAACTGTAGTCACAATACACAACAACAAATGCAAGACGCGTACATACCAAGGAAACAGGGAACTACACCCTGTTCCACAAAGTAGCGCACAACCTAGCTGCCCACGAAGAAGGCCGGTTTCTCTCCGCCAGAACCCACAAGAACCCTTAAAACAAAATATATATCGAACCACGCTCTGCTACCATTTCAGCAGCCCCTCCCCTCTTAACCCACTTAGAAAGGAGAGGACACCGCTTTCGTCCCTGGTTTCTTTACATTATTTCCCAATGCCTTTATCTCCGAGATAGTGGGGTGTCCAGGCTGTATGCCTTGACTGACGATAGCCAGGAAAATCTCCAGATATCAAGATTAACCTATGTTTAATATAACAAAATAAAGCAATACAATACAATAAAATACAGACTCTACTCCCGACACCCAAACAGCGACGTCGCATATTTAGGGGGGGGGGGATCTCTCTCCCTCAGTGCGCATAAAAAAGACAAAAGGAAAACAAGACGAACATGAATTAAAAAAAACAAAGCTCCAAACAGAATTTCGCTCAGTTACCACATTGACGGCGAGCCACTCTGTCATAGTCGCGAGAGATACGAGCACACTTGTTAACAAGTCAAATACAGCTCGGCTTTAAAGTCGGAGCAATACAAAAAATGCCAGGCAAGATAAGATAAATGCTCCAAAAAACGCTCAAATTAGCTACCACTCATCCCAAAACCAAGGGAGACGCTACACTTCCCCAGCCAGAAGAGGAAACCCAAACCGAATTTAGACCAAATCCAAACAGAAGTTGATCACCTCCTCTGACTGCTAGTAACCGAGTGGGGCTCTATTGTGCCCTCCTTCCTAAACTAAAACTTCGAACAAGCTAGAAAAAGCTGGAGGGGAAAAGGGGAGGATCACGTAAGCATGGACGACAACATTCTAGAACACTAGAACTCTGAGGGAAAGGTGAAGGTGCGCAGGCCGCCGCAGGGAGCCATGATAGTAAACATGGCTCACAGTAATAAACCATAAAATGCTGGGAAGCTCTTGGGTAGCTGCAAAATTGGCGGCTTTAGTGGGTGGGTGGGTGTGTCAGTTGGAGAAAAACTACTGATTACTCTGAGGTAAGGATATACAAATACTGCAGATCTCTAAGCAAATACAATAACACTGCTAGACCTCTTTTCTTTACATTGTGTATTATAATGAAAATGATGATGATGATGGAAGGCAGAGATTGTTGAGGGCACAGCGCCTGTGAAATCAGCTGCCTGATTAATCCTTAACACCAGCAGGAGCAATTCCATCTCAGTGGAGTTATATTAATGTTATATTTTAGCGTCCTGTTGCACTGATTTAAGTCCATGATTTATTTAATCCGTCTTGCATTGCATACACTCATTTTTCTCCTTCTCTCCCTCGCACTACATGTTTCGGCATAATAATGCCATCTTCAGGTGCTTACTTATCCACGTCAAACCAGTTCATACAGTATAACACACGCAGTCGCAGGAGCACGACACAACAAAACCACAACACACAAGATAGTGAAGGAGTGCTCCAACAAAGGAGAATGGGCGTGACTGACGTAGTGAGGGGCGACGTAGCGATGTGGTATCCTGAACAATTTTAATATTTTTAACGTTGGACAATGTATATGATAGATACATATTTTAGTTATTTTAATGTGTGAACATGGCATGCAATGAACTGGTTTGACGTGGATAAGTAAGCACCTGAAGATGGCATTATTATGCCGAAACATGTAGTGCGAGGGAGAGAAGGAGAAAAATGAGTGTATGCACTGCAAGACGGATTAAATAAATCATGGAGTTATATTAATTGAAGTCAGCTGATGATTGTAAAGGATGAGGACTAACCCAACTTTTGACTTGTATCACAAAGCACGGGTCATATTTTATTAGTTATTTGCATTGTTTTAGCAGACATGATCTGTATTTTGATCCTATTATAAGTTTTGGTTATATTATATATATACAGTGTGACGTGGATGGCACAACAGGAAGTGGTGGTCACGTGAACTCTGTGTTCCCTTGAGTGATGTCACATACCCCCACTCCTTCCACCAGTACACAACGCTCGGTAAACACTGTCCCCCCCCCCCACGGTGACAGCAGAGGAGCAGCTGTGTTGTTACCATGGGATACTGCAGTTGCTACGCAGCAGGAGACAACTCTCAACAGCGTTGCTAGCAACACCGGTAAACACGGCGTCACGCAACAGGGAAGCCCGTGCAACAACTGTTGCTAGGCAATCAGTAAACACGGCGTCAGGCAACAGCGGTACCTATCACGTAACTGTTTTCTGTGTTGTCCGTGTCGAGGCTAAATAAAGAGCAGCAAACACTATTCAGTAGTGAGTGAGTAGTGAGGATTGAGCCAATAATGGGTGAGTGAGTTGCTAGAGAGAGAGTAACCAGCCAGTTGCAGTCTAGCACTCTTCGGAGTGAATGGAAACGAGAAGTGATTGTGATACTGCCAATGGCAGTAATATTGAGATTGTAAATTTTGTGATTGTAAGAGCGAGTGTTCAATAAATTCACTAGATCCAATAAGGCGTGAAGTTACTTGTTGCATGACATACACCCAACACGTGACAGTACTTACAATCTACTCTTGAGAATATGGAGTAATAAGTAAATCTGTTCTAAGTAGGTGCCTTGAGTGTGAACCAGTTTGGTTTCCATGCCCCTCACTACACAGTGCTTATGGACCATGTCACCTTAAATTTCACCAACATTGTATGGCTACTGTATTCTTGGATATTGAAGAAACCTTGATACAACATGGCACCTTGGCTTGCTATATGAATTATCGTAATTAAAATTTTTGGTTCATCTAATCAAGCTTAATAGCTCTTTTTTTTTCTCTCAGAGAAAATTTAGAGTTTAGGTTGAAGGTGAAATATCTACGCCAAGGGATGTACAAGCAGGGGTGCCACAAGTTTCTGTCCTTTTCCCCTTATTCTCTAGAATATGTATAAATGATATTCCCCAACCACCTGGTCTCTTTGCTGATGACACCTGTATATATATATATATGCTATGTTCTCATAAAGCTGCAGCGAGGTCTCACTGATACTGAGATGTGGTATGAGCACTGGAACATAAAACTCATTGAAGATACGACTCAGGCCATCTACTACTACCCCGTTAGTTTGACAGTTGACAGGAGTTCTGTATGGGACTTGAGCACAGAAGCAGAATAAAAGTCATTAACATCTGTTATCAAGCAACGCCTATTGAAGATTGTAACAAACTGAGACTACATAGTGTCATACAGTGATTTGTGATGTGTAGGAGTGGGTTGCATAAGTGTGCAACAAATCCAGTCATCAGTCCAAAATCCGCAGTTCAGTGGTGTATATATGTTAGCCATGTAATTGCCTGATGTTGGCTTTTAATAGCCGAAACATGTAGCAGAGCCTTACTAGGTACTGACCTTGATATAGTTGTGTTGTGACGGTTTTAATAAAGTAATTGTAGATGATGGAACTGTTGCTGGCCAGAATGGAAGCATTTACAAAAACCAAACAAGAAGATTTGGATTTGCTGGCAAGGATGGAAACCAAAATAGACGCCCATAGGGAAGCCGTTCGAGAAGAAATGATGAAAGCTAACCAAGGAAAAGCAGATGCCGACCGAGATCACATGCAGCAAATGATGGCCAAAATAGAAACTGACCGAGAGGAAAGACGTGAAGCAGGCAAAGGTGGACACAAATGTAAAGCAACTAAAGAAAAACATAAAAACCAAGGAAGCCAAGATGGAAATCTAAAGGAAATGAGAGAAGAAATCCAATCCATCTGAACAATATAAGACATGAAGCCGGCAGGCATTTCAGGAATAAAATGAGGGAATATCTGAAAGACAAAACTGACAAGCTTGCAACAAACAGCAAGAACAAGAATATTAGAGACCTGTATAGAGGAATAAATGATTTTAAGGGGCTCCACTTGGACTGGTGATTCAGTTTGTCTTGTTCCATTGCACCTCGTCTGTGGCAAATGATTTATAAAAGCAACAATTTCTCCAACAAAATTGAATTGGCTGATTAGGGCTGGAGATAGTATACAACAGGACTTCCCTACCACCTGAATACACAGGAAGAAGTTTGCAGGAGATGTATGTTAAATTTGTAAACAAAGAAGT
>NW_019741974.1:1375254-1409676 GCF_002891405.2 Cryptotermes secundus | reverse complement strand
TTACAATCTACTCTTGAGAATATGGAGTAATAAGTAAATCTGTTCTAAGTAGGTGCCTTGAGTGTGAACCAGTTTGGTTTCCATGCCCCTCACTACACAGTGCTTATGGACCATGTCACCTTAAATTTCACCAACATTGTATGGCTACTGTATTCTTGGATATTGAAGAAACCTTGATACAACATGGCACCTTGGCTTGCTATATGAATTATCGTAATTAAAATTTTTGGTTCATCTAATCAAGCTTAATAGCTCTTTTTTTTTCTCTCAGAGAAAATTTAGAGTTTAGGTTGAAGGTGAAATATCTACGCCAAGGGATGTACAAGCAGGGGTGCCACAAGTTTCTGTCCTTTTCCCCTTATTCTCTAGAATATGTATAAATGATATTCCCCAACCACCTGGTCTCTTTGCTGATGACACCTGTATATATATATATATGCTATGTTCTCATAAAGCTGCAGCGAGGTCTCACTGATACTGAGATGTGGTATGAGCACTGGAACATAAAACTCATTGAAGATACGACTCAGGCCATCTACTACTACCCCGTTAGTTTGACAGTTGACAGGAGTTCTGTATGGGACTTGAGCACAGAAGCAGAATAAAAGTCATTAACATCTGTTATCAAGCAACGCCTATTGAAGATTGTAACAAACTGAGACTACATAGTGTCATACAGTGATTTGTGATGTGTAGGAGTGGGTTGCATAAGTGTGCAACAAATCCAGTCATCAGTCCAAAATCCGCAGTTCAGTGGTGTATATATGTTAGCCATGTAATTGCCTGATGTTGGCTTTTAATAGCCGAAACATGTAGCAGAGCCTTACTAGGTACTGACCTTGATATAGTTGTGTTGTGACGGTTTTAATAAAGTAATTGTAGATGATGGAACTGTTGCTGGCCAGAATGGAAGCATTTACAAAAACCAAACAAGAAGATTTGGATTTGCTGGCAAGGATGGAAACCAAAATAGACGCCCATAGGGAAGCCGTTCGAGAAGAAATGATGAAAGCTAACCAAGGAAAAGCAGATGCCGACCGAGATCACATGCAGCAAATGATGGCCAAAATAGAAACTGACCGAGAGGAAAGACGTGAAGCAGGCAAAGGTGGACACAAATGTAAAGCAACTAAAGAAAAACATAAAAACCAAGGAAGCCAAGATGGAAATCTAAAGGAAATGAGAGAAGAAATCCAATCCATCTGAACAATATAAGACATGAAGCCGGCAGGCATTTCAGGAATAAAATGAGGGAATATCTGAAAGACAAAACTGACAAGCTTGCAACAAACAGCAAGAACAAGAATATTAGAGACCTGTATAGAGGAATAAATGATTTTAAGGGGCTCCACTTGGACTGGTGATTCAGTTTGTCTTGTTCCATTGCACCTCGTCTGTGGCAAATGATTTATAAAAGCAACAATTTCTCCAACAAAATTGAATTGGCTGATTAGGGCTGGAGATAGTATACAACAGGACTTCCCTACCACCTGAATACACAGGAAGAAGTTTGCAGGAGATGTATGTTAAATTTGTAAACAAAGAAGTTGTAGAGAAAGCTCTGCAGAAACACAAGGACAGAAATTGGCATTTCATGGATGAAAAACTTACAGTGATTGGGGCATATTGAAACAGTGGATGTAATCAGACGGTATGATAGGGATTTGGAATTATATGTTAAAAGACAAAAGATCTAAAGGACAACTCAAATCAAGATGGCTTACCCATATGAGTGATGGATGATATAACAAGTAGGAGAAACTTGTGGACTCAAGATGAAAAACTGTTGGAGTGCAGGTATATTTGAAGGTTTCTCATGCATCATCTAACCACTTAATGGAAACTAGACTACAATCTCAGGAGACCAGATGGAGGTGATATTAATACAAACAGGAACAGTATGGACAGAGGTCCAAGGTTAGATACTGTGGGTAGGCAAACATAGTTGGAGGCTTTTTATCAATAAACCCACCATCTTTTTTTATTGCTAGTGGGGTGGGACTAAGTCCCTTGTACTGCGGCACTTCTGGCCAATTGTACCAGCCCCAGATGATAGGTGAGTGTGACTGTGGAGCAATTGGTGGAATGAAGATTGGTAGGGGAAACCGAAGTACTCGGAGAAAACCTGCCCCAGCGCCACTATGTTCACCATAAATCCCACTTGACCGACCCGGGCTGCCACAGTGGGAAGCCAGGAACTAACCACTTGAGCTATGGTGTGGCCAACCCACCGCTTAGTGGAATCAATGCCAGCAGACAAGACAGAGGTACTTTAAAGGAAATTAAATGTTTGGAGTGTTTTCAAACCAGTTGAATCATGTGTAAAATAAAGGTAAAGTTGTCCCTGTGCTTAACTGATTAAGCACTGTGCCATGAAAATATATGAGGTATAGCTCCACCATGCTTGACTTTGGCACTTGGTGGAAGCAAGTGATCATCTCCATGCCCCAGCTGCTTTATCCCTGGGAAAGAGCCCCTGGTACCAACTGGATAGGAGGCTGAGTGGACCCCAGGGTCAGTCTGGGCGCTGGAGTAGAGAAAAATTTTGTCCCTGCTGTGAATTAAGCACTGTGAGCACTGGTCATCCAGCCAGTAGCTTGTCACTATACCGACTGAGGCATCCTGGCTCTTTAATTATAACAACAACCAGAACAACAGTAGTAGTAGTTGTAGTAGTAGTAGTAGTAATAACAGCTGCTGCATCAGCAGCAGGCAACAACAATGATGGTGGTGGTGATGATACAGTGCGGTTTGAATACGTAGCTATGGAAGAGACCAAGTAACTAACTCTGTGGAGCTTACGCATTCTTTAGAAGTCAGCAGTTGCTCAGCCACTCAATTCCCAGAATTTTATGAAATTCAAGGCATATATACCTTTATACTGAGGCATCCAGGGTCAAAAGCATTTCATGCACGAAGGAGCTGTTAAAACACCCAGACGATATTGCAGGGTTATAATTTGAAAATGGAACCCAATTCTGCGTATAGAGCCAGGATAGCACAATTGGTATAGCAACTGGCTAAGGGCTGAACAACCAAGGAATCAGAGTTTGAGTCCCAGTGGGGGCAAGAATTTTAACTTTTCTGTGTCATCTCGGGTCCACCCAGCCTCCTATCCAATGGGTACCAGGTACTCTTTCCCGGGGGTAAAGCAGCCAAGGCGTGAAACTGACCACTCATCTCCAACAAGTGCCAAGGTCAAAAAAACGTGGATCCGTACATCCACTCTCCCATACATCTTCATTCCGCAGTGCTTAATTACTTAAGCACAGGGATAAGTTTACCCTTTTTACCCAAATCTATGTTTACTTAACAATCTGGCTTCACCATAGCATGAAATGTTATGAAGTGGGCCTGTCATGTAAATGGAAGGCCATTGAGTCACCATCACTGCACACGTGACATGTTTCATGCAAGAATTATTTTAATATTCCTGGACTTGTAGAATGTAATGTGGAGATTTGGTGATGAATGAGGATCTTGCAGGTTCTATAAAGAGAGAACTTCTTGAACAACTGAATACTTAATAGCGATGGCCATGCACTATGAATATATTTACCAGGAAGCAATTAAATTTAGCATTTATCCTGTTTAGCCAAAGAACGATGCATTCCCCATAATTTCAAATTGTTAGCTGTGTGGTCTGAAAAAAACTGACTTCAAATGAAGCATATTGTAGCGTGTTTTGTGTGTCATGCTACAAATAAATTCACGTGGGTCTCGAATTCCGTAGAACCTTTTATTGTTCTTCACGCGTACACAGTCACACGCTTTACAATTGTTAGCCTACTTGCAGTGTTACAACTACTGCTTGCAATATCTCGGCCGATACTGGACTCTCTTCTCTGGCGGATGTTCAAGACACTCTGTTCTTCAAAGGATGGGTGAAGACTCACTTCTTACACGGCTCGATGAAGACTGACTCTTCTTCGACGGATATTCCAAGACTGACTGTGTGGATGCATTCAACCGCGCTATATAACCTCGGTCGCTGCTAATCAACGAACCCTTTGTTATAACCATGGAGACTCCTGTTAGAACTACAATAGAGCGATTGTTGTTTCCTATGCAACGGTCTGTTCTAGCGTTTCCATAGAAGTGACTCTTCTGGAGTCCAGGCACGATGTCTGGATGTCATGTTAATGGTATACACTGTACAGTATTCTTTGTTTCAGTACATTTTGGACATTCACTATAACATTTTTCAAACGGACACCGACAAAAATTAACATTTGACATATACTGCAGAATGTAGTGAATAAGCACTGAATGATAATCACACATCTTTAGTGCGTTCAATCTACCTGTTAGTTTCATCATGTCCATCTGTATGTCTGCAATATCACACTGCCCTGCCTATGTTAACCAAACTGCGTTTCACAGACCAATACAAAATTTTATCAACTTTTTGTTTTATTCTGGTCTAGTTTCTTCATTTTTAAGGGGCGTGTTACTGCATGCATCAGCATTCACATGTAACTGGGGTTCTTTGACAGATTTTGATGAGATTTTATCCATGTTCATATATTCTATTAATGTGACTGCGTACCGTTCCGTCTCCGTAAGCTGATTTTAAGCCCCTCATTACTGATACAGTTGAACATATTTTGCATTGTAAGTTTTGAGGTTTTCACGGCGATGACAATGACAGAAGGCAACTTTCTTCATATTTTGCATTGTTTACATCACGTACTCAGATGAGAAAATGAGTTACTGCATAAAGGTCACAAGAATGAATAAACTTACACACAACATATTATATAACGTTTGCAAGTAAGACCGTCATTTCGAGAAAATCACTAGCATTAAAACGATAAAAGTATTTAATTGAGCACCGTCAAAATTCTTAACCCAATTCCTGTTATCGCCCTGAACTTGATAATCTTGTCAATTTACAGCCATTTAAATTTTAAGCTGGCAGAGGAGAGAAAAACTAAGCATTTGCAGCCCCCCAGGGTGATTTTTTAAATAATCAAGACTGAATAAAGAAAGGAAATTGCCAATATACCAACATCTTTTAAGTTAGCAAAAGCATTCTTAAACGGTTTAAACGTGTCTGTGAGCAAATATTTTGCCTGTCCCTCCCCTTGGAAAATCTTCTGGGGGGCGTTATATTTACAGCAGACTGATGTCACGCATAAGCAAAATAGCATGTTTAATGTTGACCTGATAAAAATTGTTATCTAGTCACTATATATGATAACTCTGTTCTGTAAAAAATTTTGCGAAATCCAAAGGAATGATAACAAGATGCAATCTGGCAGAATCTTCTAAGGTGAGCTAGGCCCCTACAAACGACTGTTTCGCCCACATGAATATCAAGAAACGACAATAAGAAGCGGAAATTATAGTACGGAAATGCAAGCAGGCCATTCTTACTGAAGATGTCCAAAATGTCGGCCATTAGCGCCCAGACAGAAGACGTGCTGGTACATTATTCTGGGACACGCTGTACAGTATGTATAATGTATTTACGTTCAAACTGAATTGAACTGAGCTGAGTATAAACTGGGAGTTGCGTAGCTAAAAATGATTTAAATTACCAAATTCTTAAAAATCAGCACAATGAAAATTAAAAGCCCGACAGACAAACACGAAGAAACTAACAGGCATGTAGGAATTGTCAAGAAAGATTGCGAATTACTGTAACAATGTTTTCACAGGATATGAGCGGGGACCCCCCAAAAAAAAAACAAAAAAACTTCAGTATGAACACCAGCAAACGGATATTGCATTAATATAATGGATACACAAGCTTACCTCTGCTGTTGGTACTCTTGCCATCTCTTCTGTAACAAATCTTCTTTTAACTACAAAATTCTTCAGCCAATATGCTGTACATTTTAATATCTTCTTTCGTGGAAGCGTACAATTGAATGTAAAATTTGTTCACTGCAATTGTCCTCGTTAAAATGGACAACACAATTAAACTGAAAGATAAATGTACGCCGTTTGGTGCAGAAATAAAAACAAACGACATAAGGAAGCAGAACTTGCCGTTTTCATTCAAGTCTTGAGCACTCGCAATAAAAAAAAAAAAAAAAGCAACATATCGACGACTTCTCTCGAAANTAATATAGATAATTTAAATAAAACTGTATTAATTCAAGTTTTATAGTAATTTTTAAATTATATTTATTAATTAAAATCTTATTATTTTTTTACTTTATATTATTATTTATGTTAATCAATTAATGTAAGTGATTTTAATTATGTAACTGGTGTAATTTTGTATATGTATTTTTATATATCTATTTTCAAAGGGGCCATTTCCACATCCTAGGTTTGTTACCTGTATGGATATATGGAAACTAAAGGAAACGAATGGATGAAATGTTTCTTTAATGTACCTGGAAGCATGAAGCATTTAATTCCGCGATATGAATCTATTGGGGAGGGGGAGACCAAATTGAGAGGATTAGAGCTCTTGCATAACAGAAGAGAAGTGTGAAATAACGAGCACTTCTACATGCCACACTAAACAGTAAGCTACAGTGTTCTATTTAGCATGGCTGTGTCCTGTGACTACTTTTGTTTTGCTGGATAGGGGATTCCAACAGTGGCCACTATGACGAGTGTGATCTTCTCTAGTCCCAAATTACACGGTGTCACATCCTAGAAAACTGCACTTTTCATAATCTACTTCTATGTGCATGAAATTAAATTTGTATCTCTGTTCTCTTATTACATGGCACCATAAACATATCCCCAGACGGTAAGCCTCATTAAAGTTCTCATAACCCTGTAAAAAGCCTTATCACATATACAGGATGATTCACGAAGTTTTACCCCCACTTAGGGAGTGCATTCCTGAGGTAATTTGGAACAAAAAATGTTAATATACTAATGGTATCCAACTCATAATTAAAGAGATACAGTAATTTGAAAACTGGCAAAAAATCTTTTTTTTTCTTCGAATTTCAGTCAAAACAAATTAGAAATACAATACAAACACTTTTTAAATCGTCAATGTTTTAGGAAAGAAGCATTCTAAAACCAAATTTTTCTCTTCAATTTCTTAATTTTGCATTGTGCAACATTTTTCATCGATTTTGTGTTACAAAATTACATTATTTTCAGCATCCCATTCTGTAAACATACAAATGGTTGCATATCGCACCCTTCTAACAATCTGTTTCCTTTACACTGTAGTGCTTTAGAAGACGACTGGATTTACATAAGATTTTCAAAAATGTCTCTCTGCACGTCAACACAATGCGTTGCACGCGTATGAACGGCTCTGCCTATCTACCTATGCGCAATATTCAAACTGGTCTACCTTATCTGCTGACATAGCTGACTGGAACGTATGGTCGCCCACGCTGAAGCATAGCGCTGCATTCACAATGATGAGTTTTGAAAATCTATTGTTACTCCGTAACTATTGAAAATCGACCAAAAGTTCATAAGAAAATTTTGCAGCAAGTAACCCCAGGAATATGTACCATAAGCCGGGGTAGAACTTCGTGAATCACCCTGTATAGTTATCTGTACTGTTTATTTACAAGCAAATTTCTCTGTTAATAGGATACCTTACAAGAGTTACATATGACTAGCACATGCATTTGTGATGTTTTATCAGCAAACATAATTATTACATACCAGCTCTCAACACAAGCAAGTCCTGAGAACATTCATAATGCCTCATTCATGAAAGAAAGTGAGCAAGTACAACAACTGGACTAATTAATGTCATGGTTCTCCTTGAAAGGTTGATAATAAATCATGCGGCCCTGAAATCAATTCTCACCATTTAAAAGATCTGAACTACCATATTCATAAAAATCCCTCCACTAAATCCTATTCTGGGCAAGTTCATTGCAGTCCACAGCTTCAGACCCTATTTCACAGAGATACAATTTTATATTATTCCTGCATCTATGCCACAAGTTCTCCAGTGGCTTATTTCCTTGACCTTTTTTCCAATCAACATTTTATATACATTTCTCAGATACTCATGATGCTACATGTTCCACCCATCTCATTCCTCTTCATTTAATCACCATAATAGTATGAAGTCAGCAGCACAATTTATGATATTATATTTCTGTAAATTTTAATTTAATTTCTTAGAAGAGACGTGGGAAGATATAAGGTTGAGCAGAATGATGGAAAGCAATTTCTCCATTTAATCTGCATGATAAAGGCAAAATATAATTTGATTTGTTGCTGTATTTCCCACCCACTTGAACTTCGCTACTTTTTCATACCATTTGCTGCTGCATGTATATTGACTTTGTCTTTTATTCTAGTGCTAAGTTATAAAGCTGTTGGTAGCTTATATTCTAGAATCATTAGTATTTGCATTATTTCATATATATATATTGTTANAAACCATCACATAACTGCTCACTTAGTTGTCACGTGTTGGGTATGTCACGCAACAAATAAATTCGCGTGGGTCTCGGATACAGCGAATCTTTATTGAACACTCACACTTGCACACTTTACAATTATCGCCACTTGCAGTATTAGAGTTACTGTAGCTCTCGGCGTCTAAATTCCAACTGTCTTCAGTGGCGGCTATCCCCAGACTGACTTTTGTATCCTTCGGCATCTATCCAAAGACTATCTTCTTCGGCGGGTATTTCCAGACTCTCCTTCGGCAGTTAATTTCAGCCTAACTGCTTCTTGTTTAAGCTGGGCTATTTATACCTCGGCGGTTGCTATACAATGCCTTCTGTTGTCTATCACCGGGAAACGCTGCTTTGATTCCGCGATTCCTACACAACGACCCATTGTTAATGTGTTGTCTCTGTGGGAATGCTCCGTGTATTCGCCGTAACCGTGGAGATTCGATGTTTTCGATACAACGGCTCACTGTTGGGATTACAGTATCGCTATTGTCCCTTCCTATGCAACGGCCAACTGTTGGGGCGACAATACCGCTATTGTTGCTTCTAATGCAAAGGTCTGTTCTGGTGTTACTATGGAAGTGTCTTCTGGATTCCGAACATGTGACAATATATATATATACATATAAGGTATATACCCTTAGGTTTCCACACTCTCTTGTCATTGTTTCACTGATGTTCCACATTCCTTTCAGAAGTACCAATGTATTGTATGTTACGAATCAGTAATATCAAATCCTCAATACAAACTAATTCATTACTCTAAACAATGCAGACAATAAATGTCAAAGAATGTCTTTAGTTAGGAATGTAATAGAATATAATAATATTGTAACGTGTCGGCAAACCAGAGGAGTAACTTCTATGGAAACGCTACAATAGACCGTTACAGAGGAGACAACAGTTGCTCCATTGTAATTCTAACAGGAGTCTCCATGGTTATAACGGAGGGTTCGTTGCCTAACAGCGGGCAAGGTTATAGATAGCCCAGCTTCAGCGACAAACAAAGTGAGTCTCGGAATAGCATTCGAAGAAGTCAGTCGCGGAACAGCCTTCGGAGAAGAAACTTTGGAATATCCAAGTCCAGTATCGCCGGAATATTGTAATTGGTTATTGTAAGACTGCAAGTGCAGATGATTGTAAAGTGTGTGTAATGCGAGTGAACAGAATAAACTCGCTGCACCAAACCACGGCGTGAACTTATTTGTAGCGTGACAGACAACCAAACACGCTACAATATAATATCTGAAGGCATGCAATTTAAGACTGATGTCAAAGCTGTAACATATGAGGGTGCCTGAAAGATACTCTGGCAATATGAGTGCATGTGTCCGCACATACACACACCCCTTCAATCAATTCTCATTACAAAGGTAGAATCACATGCTTTTTGCATTTGGCAGGGACTCTGACTGGAAATCTTAGCTGTCCTGCATACCAATGAAGTGTTCTCTTTGAGAAAATCAGCCATTGTTATTACCAGAGTTCCTCTTTGAAGATTTTAGAACATTCTTATGAATCAGAATGCTGCTATTTCTTTGACTGTGAAACCAAATTTATCTACTAGATTGAAACTGAAATGTACCCCAGCACTGTTAACATTGGGTTTCTCCCTGCTTCTCTAAGCTCATTATCCAATGTAATATTTATACATAATCAATTATTCTTCCCAGTACAGCTTGAGAAATATGTTGCCAATTCACCACAGGCAAGAAAACAGAGACCGCTGAAGAGCACGCTATCAGCTTTAGTTTAAATGCAGGTCTATTATGGATTCAAGAGACAAAATGTCTCTCTCTCTCTTTTCTTTTGGTAAACTGCTGTGTTGAAGAAACTGTGTAGACTTATAAGCATAAATATATTTGTATAAAGCATAAAGCAAGGCTGTGGGTTGTTAAATTTAAGTTGTACTTCTGGAATAAAGCTTTCTACCTACTTTGAACCAAATGTTAACATACAATTCTCTCTCTCACATGCACACAGACGCACAACACAAAATTAGGTCATAAGCTAACTTAAACAGCTGGTGGACTTGTTGCTCAGGCTCTAATACTTTAAACATTAAAAACAACGCAAACTATTTACAGATGAGTGCAACTATGTACTGTTGTCTTTGATCACTAGGTGAAATGCGAAAGAGAGGGTAGAGTGTGTGAATTCTGCAGTTACAGAATAAATTAAATGAAGTCGGCCACCCAGATAAATGTATTTATGGTACACATGGTGGTAGGAAGAAAATTGACTGAAAATGAAAAGGATGAAAATATGATTGAAATTCTTTCTTATTTGGAATCACAAAATGGAGTGATTGTGATGAATCACATGTGTTTTGGGCAATGTTCAGTTACACTCTGGGGGGTGGGGGGTGTAGAAATCTCAATCCAGATGGCAAGAAGGGTGTAGACACAAATGTCAATGCCATCTGAAAGGAAAACTATCCCCAGCATGGTGGCTCTATTCATGCACCACTAACAGAAATAACATCATCACAGATAATAAAGATTTCTGCCTTAATTCCCATTAAACACTATTACCCAGAGAGTTAATATACTTTTTAAAATGGCAATAATCAAGACTGTTTAAAATTGCCTTTATTATATGGCAGATCACCAAGTTAGAAATCATACGCACTAGTTCATTGGTTTAATACATTCACTGGTCAGAATTTAAATGCCTTTTAACACAAGCATTCTTACTGGAAACACAATGTTTATATCAAAAGCATACATCTCTATATATTTTGATTCCTCAAAACTTGTACTGTGATCTAAGATGCTAGTGGTCTACGGACAGCATCTGCAGGAGAAATGATGGCATATTTCTAACATAGCTAAAATATATGTTCTTCTCTAAAAACACATCTGCCAATACTCTGACACTTGTTTAAGTCTCAAGGATAAAATATACAGTGCACCCGCAAATGTGTGACTTTTGACAAGTTCATCAGACTGCATCAAATGTACTCTGGCATGCATACTGGCTGAACAACACACTAGCTAAAACTTTTTTCACAGTTGGCAATGAGCTGTTCATGAAAGAAAAGTAGTAGTAGTAGTAGTAGTAGTAGTAGTAGTAGTAGTAGTAGTAGTAGTAGTAGTAGTAGTAATAATAATAATAATAATAACATACATATACAACTTTTCCAGCCTAATTGGCCTCCTGCCCAATTGACTGAATGTCATCATATATCACATAACATAACATTCAATTACAATTAAAATCACACTCACGGTATAATTAAAATATATTTGGTACAATCAAATTTACGACTACCTTCCATTATAAAAAACAAGGTCAACTTACTATATATATCTTAATTACCACCGTCATATTCTTAAACTTAAAACCTATTATATCAAAATAATACACAAAAGATAAAATTCAATTTAGATAACGATTAAATAATTTGAAGTCCAATCTCTTTTAAGACTTCCATTCCCTTTATAGGCTGAATCATATTAAAAACTTTACCTAGTTACTAGTCATTTTATTTACACTTAAATCTATTTATCAAGGAGAATCTTATTCATTTAGCTGTCCTTCTGAGGGGAACTCATGCAAATTATACACTGGGTGTTCCAGTAAATATCTTTTGAGTAGGAATTCTCTATCTGCTTTTACCATTCATAGTTCCAAAAGCAGTCTATTATAAAGCTTAATAGCCATATTTGTAACACCCTTCTCATATGTTAAGGTATTATAACTTTGCCCGCGAAGGTCTTCTTTCTTTCTTTCTTGTGTCATACTTATGTAGGTCAGAGTTTTTTGTGGTGTAAATGTTATATTTCTTGAAATAACGCAACACCTCTAAATTATACAAAGATGTTACCGTTAAAATCTTTAATTCTTTAAATATAGGTCTACATGATGTTCTTTTTGTTACCCCTTTCATTATTCAAAGAACCCTTTTTTGCAAAATCAGAATTTTTTTACTTTCACTTTCTCCCCCCCCCAAAAAAAAAATATCAAACCATAACTTATTTGAGATTGAAATTTAGCAAAGTACACATTCCTAAGGACATATGGGCTTACTTCGCCTTTCAAAGCTTTAATAATGTAACACACCTTACTGAGCTTTGTACAGACCGACTGAATATGAATGTTCCATTTTAAATTAATATCAGGAAACCTAAACTGTGCTGTATAATTAATTATTATATTTTTAAAGGTAATTACTGGCTCAATGCTATCTTGTAGTTTATTCACATGGAAATACATTGCTGTAGTTTTCTCATTATTTATTACCATATTATTCACTGAAAACCAAGATTCGAGTTGCTTCATTACCTTATCTATTTTGTCTTGAAGAATATTTTTGTTCTTTTCTATTACCAGTATACTGATATCTAGCGACTACCTGCTACTTAGCAGGCTTGTTGTGATACCGGTTCTGTATCCAAGGGCTTCGGCCATGTAAGGATGTCTTGGAGCGTGCAATAAATACAATACAATACAATACAATATCATCTGCAAATAGCACCACTTCCCCATAAGTTATATGGAGGGGTAGGTCATTTATGTAAATCAAAAACAAAAACGGGCCCAAGGTTGACCCTTGTGGAATCCCTACCTTTACATTCCTTATTTTTTGAATTAAAATGAGTCATACAGTCCCCGTTACCGTTAGAAATTAATTCCACATATTGTGCCTTCAGTGTAGATATGTAATAAGACAAATTATATGACTATATCCTATAATATTGTCCTACATCATATAGAAGAAACACTTCATTATATATGATTCTGAAGTTAATAAAACTGTACCTTCACCTCATTAGTAAAATTTTATCAAAGTACCAGTACTGGATTGTGAGGAAAAACAAAAAAGAATAATCACTGAGGTTCTGTCTTCTAAGTCTCACATAAGCAGTTCTATTTTCTTGACAGTTCCATTTACAAATTAGAATGTTTTATGTTCTACTGTTCTCACTGTATGTAAAAGGTTCAAGGCATCATTTCTTAAACTAATATGAAAATTAGAAGCCATTAGAAAAGGATTTGGAAGGCACAGTGTGGCTGTACAATTTTCTTTGGCCATTATATCCAGGTACATTCCAACCATTCAAACCTCTTTTATGTTTTTCAATACTGACCTTTGAAAATATTTCAGAACAGTTCGCCCATGTACAGTCCAATCATGCAAAACAAGTTTTCAGTTTTCACTTTCCCATATCCAACATACATATGAGAAAATATTCTGATGGAGAAAAAAAAATCAGTATTGAGACTGTGATGGTTTTGCACATCTTCATTTCCTGAACACAAAGAAATGTTTTTTGGAGTGCCACCTCTTAGTATATATGCATGTGCCCTTTGCTAGAACTTGAGCAGGCAGACACATTTTGTTCATATTTGGTATTCAAAAGTTTGTCACAAATCAATGCCCAGTGAATACAAATATTCTAGCTCCAAAACTAGGTGCCCTTCAGATGGGTTCCAAAAGAAACTGGCAATATTCTCTAAAATGTTTTAATGATTCTGATGAAATTTTGGTTATTTATGGAGACCATCACCCTAAATAAAAACGTACAGGTCAGCATTCATGGAAACAACAGTACATCCAGTAGAGACCCAAATGAAAAATGTTAACATTCTTGAAAATGGTATGGATAAATTTAATTCAGGAGCTTATAGATAATTTCTGTGTAACATTTATTTCAGGACAGTAAGAGACTTTCATCCCTCTGGCATATGTGAAGTAATTAAACTATTACACAATGTGTGCATGTCCTAACTTGAAAATTCAGTGACCAACAGTGATCTGAACAACCATCAGTTTTGCGTTCAGAGAGCCGAAACGGTTAGCTGTTGCCACTTGATCAACTTATGTCACTTAACCTACCAGTTTTTTCTCATATAGCTTTCTTGTCTGACACTGCCACTCTCCGTAAGAGTATATTGTATACCTAATGCTTTTATATGATTGAGGGCCACTGCTGCAGCATCCCTAATTTGGCTCAAAGTTTTGTTAGGATTTAAAAAGATCTTGTAATAAGTTAAGTATTAAAGTTTCTTTAGAATCTGGAAATATTATTTGTGTATTGTGTAGCAGCTGTATGGCAGAGTTCCTATTTGTAAACAGCATACTTATTCCCTTGAAATTTTGAATCAAGACTAACAATATGGACAAACACAAGCCATTACTGAAAGCTTGCCCACAACTATAAACTACATGTACTGCTCAAAGATGCAGAATTGCTAAACTGAGCATGTCTTATTACATCACTTTATCCTGAACACCATCACACAGGAACCATGGAGATATATAAGATATTTGTATAGCCTTATACAACATAAACTTTAAGATAATGAGGAAAAAAGGTGCCAGTTAAGTGATTTTTTGGCAGAAGAGAAGGCATTCAAGATGGTAAAAGATGTGGCTATAGAATAACTTAGGAACTAATCAAAATATGGGAAAGTGAATGTCAACACTTAGAAGAAAGCAGAACTGAACATAAAACACAGAAACTCATACAATGGTTTTAATAAAAAATATGGATATAAGGAAATCTTGCTAGTGAATAAAACATGAGAAAAGAAATTTGTTCACATATTTCAGTAAGACTGTCCAAAGAATCATATTTTTACAAAAAGCACTGATTGGTGACAAGACTTTGGTCTTCCAGTACAACCTCAAACAAAATGCCAAACCTCATATGGAAAATAGTCACGATTTTCCAAGATCAAGAAAAGTCTGAATGACAAAAGTTAAAGCTATGCAGATCAGTATTTTGCATATCAAATCAAATCTATTACAAATCTATTCGTCTAAAAGAGTCAACCATGTTTTGTAATGTTTATGGCAGTACATTAAAAAAAAAAAAAAAAAAGGTGTTACACTGGGCAAGAAGATTTTGCATCATGACAATGTCCCTTCCCACACAGTACTTATAGTAAAGAGATTTTTGGCCAAGAAAGAAAAATTAACATTGGGAAAATCATCATACTTGACTGATTCAACTCTTCTTGGAAGGCTCACATTTTGAATCACTTGAAAAGATGGAGAGCAATGTAATGGCGGGACTGAAAGAACTTCTAGAAAATGATTTCCAGAAGTGTTTCCACACATGACAGAAATGTTGGGATTCCTACATAGACGTCAGAAGGAAGTACTGTGAAGTTGACCACACTCAATGAAGTTCAGTTATAATTTTTGATATTTGTTTCTTTATGGGATTAGTGTAGTTAACTGTCAGACTTCCTATAATCCAATGAAGTTAAGCAGCACTACACTGGACTAAAAAAAATGACCTCATAAGAACCTTTAACATATAATGAAGTATGAGGACATGTGTATTTCTCCTTAAGTTTCATGACTATTTGACTTCTGTTAGAATGATCAAAACAAAACAAACACCGTGATTTCAGTCCGGAAGCAAACTATACCGACCGAGCGGGACCGCCGCTTGTTGGCGAAGTTAGTGCCAACTTTTGCGGATAGAGGGTGTCGCGTGGTCAGCACAGTGAATCCCCATGACTGTTAATTTCGGTTTTCTAGACCGGAGCTGCTATTTCCTCGAAATAGCTCCTCAATTATCATCACGAGGCCGAGTGCACCCTGTTCCAGACCCCCTACTCCTCAGAAAGAATCTGGTAGCGCCGGGAATCGAACCCAGACCTCTGGATCTGTAGCCAAGAATGCAGATCACTAGACCACAATCCAAATACGGTCAAAGTCATAAGAAACAGGCCATGAAACATTTTATGAACACTCTTGACTGTGTAAATGTGTCTAGTACATGTACATAAAATGATTTAAGGCATATCACTACTAACATTCAGCGATAGGTAAGATAAGACCAAGACATGGAATTAGCAGATATTCCTGAGCATACATGGACTAGGGTATGTGATATAAATTTTTCCTCATGTTTTTTGAAGGGCAAATATTCTGGAATCAAACAAACAACTATGTAATGAAATGTTCACTAGAAACAAAGAGGAAGGCAGTTCTTATACCCAAGTATTATACAATTAGCCGGGACTCCTAAGTGTTTAACGTTGCATAAATGAAAGATGATTATACTCTATATGGATCAACCTAATCCAACCCAGCAACATAAGTAACATTATAATTCTATAGTGTAGCATCCTGCTGCATTAGTGAAACTGGTTGTACTTATTCATCTTCTGTATGCAACATACCAGCAACCTTCTTTAATTGGATAATTATTTTTTAATTACTCATAAGGCACTATTTTACACTTGACACTAACTTGTCAGTTCATAACACACCATGTTTGAACCATTACTCTGTAACAAGTACAGCCTTTGCTATGAAACAGACGAATCAACACATGTCCATTGCTATGAAACAGCTGAGTAAACATTCTGCAACAGAGCCTTACTGCACAACATTTTGTACAAAATTCTCTATTTTATCTTATTTTTCAGGAGTATGCATGTATCTACATTGACTTGCTACTGATTATATTTCTATAATATACAGCGAAAACTCCACTTAAGGTTTCTGGAAGTAATAGATTTGATACTGAACTTTGGAAAATTTTAAATGAAGGAAGTTTGAACTGAAATTATTGATTTGGGAGCAACTAAATTGAAGATTAAATGAGGGCTCCATTGTGTATATTTATATATATACATAAATATTATTTATATAATAAGTTGTATACTTCAATAACTTTGCAAAATGTAATTAAATATATGAAGTTTACAAATATTTTTGGTATGATAAAAAAAGTTATATAAAGGTTTCATCACCTTAGTGTTCATTATCTGCAGAGAAATGGCAAGTACCCTTTCCAGTTCATTCGATACTAAAATTCCACATCATGATTAATCCAGACAAAATAATGAACCAAATATTAAGCACGGCACATGTATCATACATTGATAATTCAAACACATGGCAGGCATGAAATCTCACCAATGTATCACACCACAAGCCGATAAAATAGTAACGGTAAGCACAAGTGTCAGCAATCCACCAATCACAAGCCACATTCTAAGGTTCTTACACCTCATTTTAACTCTGATGTCACGGGCTCCTTGACGAAAAACTGTACCCTGAAAAAAGAAAAAAGCACATATTAACAGCATATGAACTAAACATTAAAAGAATTCAAAACTGGAATCAGATTATTTCATGTTTCAGATAAATTAAAACTTACAGGTTTTACAACTATTAGTATATTACCAGAAGGACTTACAACACTATAACCATTTTGCAGGTAGTTTTGGCAAAAAATAGCTGAATGTGGTTCTGAACACCCCACTTATTCAACAGATATTCTGCATGAATTATTTTTCTTCTCTACCAGGAACCATCCCAAGGGGTTGCAGTTTGAAGGCATGGATTACAATGGTTATTGAAAAAAATGCAGGAAAATGATTTCTGGAAGTACTTTGACAGTTGGAAACAATGCTGAATTTGTACACAGCTGCAGGAGGTAACTACTTTGAAGGAGTTCACTGCAGTTAGAAACAAAACTGCTTCAGTCTACTGTAACACTACAAATTTCTAATCAGTAACAGATTTTAGTGCATCTCTGGAGTTAAAGTTATCAAACCTACCTCATGGAAGTGAGTTACAAAAAGCGAGGATGATCCATGATCATGTTCAATGGTGGGATTTAGTGATAACTGTACTGAGTATCTGGGTTATATTACAAAGGCATAATTAGTTAATAACACTGCTGCCTGGAGAATTACTTCCCCTGGCTATGCAATTAATTTAAAATGAAGAATTTCTTCAAATACATTATTTATTCTCAAAACATATTTGAAATAAAACATTAAATATTACCTAGCACTTCACACCTATATCAACTACTGCAGTATATTGTATAAACATAACTTTACTACATGCATCTTGTTCAATCACAATGTATAATATGTATGTAAAAATTATATATTCCTTCAGATGCAACTAGTTTATTGTGAATAGACAAATCACCTTACATGTTTCAGCCTGTCTTTGCCATCATCAGAGGTACATCAGTATTAATTGGAAGTACTGTATACATTTACAACATATTCCTATATATGGATCTTATATCTTAAAATTATAGTCAAAGACAAAACTTCTTAGTTAATTAGAAGCTAATTAAGAAACATACTGTAGTGTGTAGACACACTGCTAGGTGGAGACCATGAAACAAACAAGACAACAACCATTCAGTTGTGGAATATTAGCCAGCAGGTAATGACATGAAGGCAGAAATTGAAGAATCTCCACTGTTGGAAGTCGTTACCAGGAAAGAGATAGTAAACACTGTAAACTGAGAGAACCTTACTCACCTGGACTGACTGGTGCCTCATCAGGGAGTCGCTCTGGATGAGCAGCCTTAAGGAGGGAGCAGTGGGAGAAACTGGAGAGTAATCACCATGAGAAATGAGCCATGGGTAAGGAAGCGAGACCGATCATAGACATCACAAGCACAAAATTCAGAAGAGAAGAAATGGTGGTATGCCGGTAGGCTGTTCATGACGAATAGCCTTAAGAAGGGAGCACTGTAGTGTGCAGACCCACTGCTAGGCAGCAGCCAGCATGCCAATGGACTGGCTGAGTAGTGTTCACGTGGCAACCTAAACAGTCCATGCGCAAAAGTAGAGAAACTGTTGGAAATGTAATTTTCTGCACAGGCCCTGCCAAGGGGCTATATAACAAATACACCAGCCTAGCACTAGTCAGTTGTAGGGAAGTCTGTGAAAAGAAAACATGGAGGTTGGTGTAAGATGGCTGCAACCCTGGGAGTTAGTGAGTCTGTGAAGGGAAGACACAGAAGACTATGCATGCTGCAATCTTAGCAATCTGTCATGTGTAAACCGGTGAGCCTGCTATAATTAAGTGCAGTCACGAGTCATGTGTTATAGTGGTCAATAAATCCGCTATCCAATCCAAACCCTGTCTGTATTCATGCTATCATGTGACAATACGAAGACAATCATAACAATATTCTTTTTGACACAGCCATGACTTATATAAACATGCCCTCTTAACCCATTACACTTCTTGTATACAGGACTACAGATCAACCCTACAAAGTCTCCAAGCACACTCCACAAAACAAACTGGATCACCACAGAAACATATGGGTAAGCATTTTGTTAGATTTATACTTTCACAATTACATAACTAAATCAATATATGATATAATGCATTCCTACATTATCTTTGCAGATAAAAACACACCGCTCCTCCCAACTGGAATGTATTTAATTAAACCACTAGCAATAAAATCTCAATGTAATTAACTTTTAACCAACTACAAAGTTTTATCTTGGACTATAATTTTAAGATACAAGATCCTTACACAGGTACGCATATCGCGAATATGTACAGTATTTCCAGTTAATGTTGATGAAACCTCTGATGATGGCCAAGACAGGCCAAAATATGTAAGTTAATTTATGAAATCACATTAAACTAGTCAGACCTGATGGAACACATACTCATTACATACATGTCTATGTATAACTATAATTGGAGTCGTATAATTACTTTGTAATTACTGATCAAATTCACTGTTTATGTCAGTCACTTGCAAAATTATATTCTAGTTTTGTATTATAATATTTTAACAGTTAATAATTCTGCTTTCTTAAATGATACTTACATGTGACTCCAGATCTTCTGTTTTGGACAGTAAGTCATCTAACCTTTCACCACGCCCTATTACCTTATCTACATTGTCTAACATAATTTGTTTCACATCTTCCACCTGGGCACGAAGCTTAGACACTTTGTCACCTCGTCCAATGTTAAAGTCATACTATGCAAAGAAAACATTGTTATAAGACATAGTTTCCATGTCAGCACACAGAATGGCTGCAGTTCTTCAATGACGTACAAAAGGGCCGGAAACAGGGCTAGATACTGCCTATGTAGTTCTAGGATATTTTTCTTTGTGGAGCTATTTATAGTACTTTTTTTTTTCTTTTTTATGTGGGGCTACAGCCCCAGTTTGGGCCTAGGCCTACCTCCATGAAACTCTCCGTTTCACTTCGGTTTGCTAAATCTTACACATATGGTAGGACTCCTTGGGCGGGTGATCAGCTCGTCGCAAGGCCTCTACCTGTAGACAAACATAGAAAAACGCACACAAACATCCATACCCTGAGTGGGATTCGAACCCACGATCCAGGCTTCCGAGCGAGTGAAGACAGTGCATGCCTTAGACCGCTCGGCTACCGTGACCGGAATTTATAGTACCTTAAGCTGTCATAACTGTCATTCCCAAAACTGATACATGTAGGAACAAATTCTCGAAAGTGCATTGAAAAAATTATTTCTTAATATGGGTTCGTAATTTCTCAGACTTTTCTGCTGATTAGGAGCATCTGCAAAGTTCTGACAAGCCATTTCTATCCCTGGTGCAAAAACACTCACATGTTTGGCTTTTTATAAAAATTATTATTTAATGGATTAGGATTTCTTCACATTCTTCTGAAAATGTTTTCAGCTTTCATAGCCTTGAACAGATTCTCTTGAGAAATTGATTTTATGAATTAAAAGGTTAATGTAATTGTAACACTACTGAATTAATTAGTATTCATACAGGAATGATAACTGGGTGTATAAAGAATGCAAACAGTGAATTAGGGAGTGTGAGGGAGGAAGTGGTTATTGTTGTTGTTGTTATTTATGGGTTATGTGATGATGCTGTCAGTAGCTTAGACTCTGCAGTGTTGAATGGTAGAATGATTAATAAATGAATTGGTAAACATGTGGAAGCAAGTAATCATGGCTCAATTTTTGGTACTACCCCAGTGATTGCCTAGATGGACTGAGGAAAAAACTCAACAGGAAATAGCTGAAGTTATTTATGTACTGTTAGAGAATTTAGGTCAAAAAAGAATTAAAGAAAGCAAAGAAATGCACTATGAGAAAGCCAAGTAAAGTAAAAAAAAAAGTAGAGTTATCCCTGTACCAGGCCGTGAAGTCCCAAAGGGTTGTGACATGTTGGGGGTCCCACATTATCTAGACAATCGGCTCAAAGATGGCTGTCAGCCCTACGCGCCGGCCACCCTTTACTCCCCAGGAAAATTATGTAATTAATTCCTGGTACTCATTTCTGTTAGAGGCTGAGTCAACCCCAGGGCCATAGTGCGGCTGGAAGCATTAGGTCAACTGAAAAAATCCAGTGACCTCATCGGGACTTGAACCTGCAACCTTCCAGCTTGTAACATAGTGCCTCAACCAACTACGCTACCGCGTGCCCCCTATGAGAAAGCCAAGAAAACATTATACTGCCTTCTATTCCAACTCTAAAATGTACATGAACCAAAGCACCTTGCAAACCCACATTATTTCCCTTTTCTGAAAGCTCTTTCTGCTGTCTGACTTGAACTTTAAGGACATAAACATATTGAAATTCATGTTTGTATGCCAATCCAATATTATTAACACATACTTTAAATGAAGCACAAGCTAAGGTTTATATATTTCTTCTCTAATAGGCTCATCTAGAAAAACAGTGATGTAACATAAAATGCAGATCCCATTAAGATATACAACTTTTATTTGAGACATTCTTGGATATGGTTAATAAAGCAGTAAGGAAACTGACAATATAGAGGATGATATGCATGATGTGATTAGCATTGCAACAAGATGTTTGTATATTAAATAGATAAAGATATATGGTTCGTGTTGCTGGTCACAGTAGCCGAGCAGTCTAAGGCATGCACTGTCTTTGCTCACTTGGAAACCGGGATCGTGGGTTCGAATCCCACTCAGGGCATGGATGTTTGTGTGTGTTTTTCTGTGTTTGTCTACAGGTAGAGGCCTTGCGATGAGCTGATCACTCGCCCAAGGAGTCCTACCGTATGTGTAAGATCTAGTAAACCAAAGTGAAACGGAGAGTTTCATGGAGGTAGGCCTAGGCCCACTGGGGCTGTAGCACCAAAAGAAAAATATGGTTCGTGTTAAGAGTTATTTATGTTTCGGAGTAATACATTCCATACAAATTATGACAATAAATTTACGAACGAAGCTAAATGCAACATTTAAACAGAATGAGAGTGGAGATCTAATACTAACAGTTCTCATTGACTCCTAGAGGAAGAAAGATTTGCTGGTAGAGCTGATAGTGCTGAGATGAAGTGGGGAGAGGCTTACAGACTATGGCTGAAAGAGTGACAGCGGGAGGGGACAGGAGCAGTGGTGGACATATTATGTACAAGGATGGAAAGCTCCATGCATTCTTGGCCTTAAGACCAGATGATGGTAAATGTAATTAAAATGCATACTTACATTCTTATGCAAGTAATTCTGTAAGACTGTGATTTCTTCAGCATTTGACATCACAGTAACAAATGCATACATTGTATAATACTGAAGAGTTCTGTCTTCTGTGATATAATACTGTGAAGTACACTGAAAGTCACATGATGTTTTCAAGAATAATGATTCCTCCATCTTGAAGGTTGAAGAACAAGCCAGCAAGAAACCAGCATCAGGCAGGTATCAAGTAGAGCCCTTGTTTCTCTCTTGGCTTATTCTGCAACCCTGAAAATGAAGGCATCATGTTTCTCTGAAATGTTAGAAGACTTTCAATGGATTACACTGCATTATATCCTAGAAGACAACTCTACTCACTTCTGCTGCAAACAACCTCAAATCATACATTTTATAATACTGCCTGATAAGTAACACGATGATTATAGGTGGTGAGATGGAAATGACACAGGCGATATCAGGTTGGCTTATTTTATGGCAACATCACAGTATCTGATGGGAGTGACTAAGGAAAAGATGAATGACTAAAGTCCATGATAAGACCTGACCTGATCAATTACAAAATATGAATTAGGAATACCAACTACTATATTGTGATGTTTGATTATGGTTTTTGTTATTACTGCAGGGCTGTTCCCCCACATACGGTTCGGACATAACTTAAAGCTCTTTGTCTCATATAAACCTAGTAAGAGAGGGATACCCATACAGACACACAGACTGACGGACACATTTTATGAAGTACGCTGTTGAGATGGGCTGAGTTGCCATGATATATATACCAAGCTTCATAAAGATTGGTTCAGCCATTCAAAACTTGATAGCGGGGATATAAAGACACACAGACTGCATGGAGATTTCATATACCTAAATTCATTTATTCAAAATAAGGAAGATATGCTAAAAAAAGGCAACAATCAGAGTTCCATTCTTTCTGTATTACAGTGGCAATATTTCATCTTACTTACACAAGAAAATATAAAAATACTGACACTGTATAATCTCTGAGGCATGTAGACATGAATTAATCATGCTCACTACAGTCAGACCTGTTCTATTCATTAACTAAAATAACAATGATAGAATTACAAACACCAACTGTATAAAAACCTCTGAACTTCAATAAAAGATCTTTCAGGCTGAGCAGGAAAAACATTTTTTGCATGAAACTTCTACGAAAAATTGAACACTACATCCATTCCAACACTTTATATGTTTGTGTAATCATAACATGTTTCTCCTAGACAACAAATCAGTCAAGATCAAATGAAGTGGTAGTAAATAATAAAATGCTCAATCCATCATAACTTCATGATACAAAATTAAAAGAAGAGTTCACACAAACTGCAAAAAACTATAATTATTAAACAATGATAAACTGATTTCATCTATGAACATAAAATAGTTCTGCATTATATAAGCTTTCTAAAGTGTATATGCTTTGCAACTTTCTTTCTAAAAACATGAACCTACACCACGGTACACAATCTTTGCCTTTGTTTCAGGTGATGATATATAATGTTGTATTAAAACGTCTGTACTCACCACTACTGAAGCCATGACAGGGCAAAAGTCCCTGTCAAATTCATTTTCACTTGCTGTCACAGCCCTACTGCATAGACTAGGAACCTCAAGAAACTTCTCCTTTAATGCATCCAGAAATGAGAACGGAAGATAATGTTTTCTGGTTAAATATGTCACACAAGTAAATGCTATGCCATTTTCGATTAAAACATGAACCTGAAAGCTGTAAATCATAACATCTTTAATAAAACATACCCTGTGACATTCACATATCAATTAACATTTTTGCTTAAACTCGACCTTACCTGTCAACTGGGAATGCTAACTTCTTGTCTTCTGTGCTGTTCAAGGTCCGTAATACTGAATGGATCATTGGAGTATAATTTTCTGCTTCAGTTTGATGAGACACCAAAATTACTTCGCCGTATGAAATACAGCAATACCTTATCTGAACTACAGTTTTTGGCTCCATACTTAAAGATCGTAATTCCTATCGCACATTATGAACGTGTTAGCATCTTGGAAACCGAAACAATCTTCCTTTTGTTCTCTAATCTTCACAACGAATATCTTCTCTTTCTCTTGTTATCTGATGACAAACATCTGAACCTCATTAGAGTTCAAGCGCTACCTAGCGGTAGAAGCTAGAACTTTGTTTACGTGCGATGACTTCGATGTATTCGTTGGCAATATTGAAATCTGGATACCGACACCAACCTGTGGTGCACAGTTCAATTTAGTTCAACGGGAGTAGCAAAGCAGTGCTTGTCGTCACGAGTCGGCAGTATCACAGGTTCTTTGTGTACAATTAAGGCTGTGAAGATGGCTATCTGTCATAATTGGCGTCTTCTTGCATTTCGTGTCATGACCTTTGTATACCATTAGCGTTTCTGCACTGACCTCAAAGGAAACGATTACATTTTTTTCAAGACGGCGCAAATGGAAACTTTGACCCATTTGTTCTACTAATCACCAACCCTGCTCTCTCTGTGACTGATAGAGAATAGAATTTTCACAGCCAGCTGCGGACCTACCCTTATGTTAATGACCTGATAACATTGTTTGGAATTTCGACATGTAAATATAATTTGGCCTATCAACCTTCAAGAACAGTCACATAACTTATCTACTCTTGCGTCTTCGGTCATACCATGCCAGTCTTTCCAGAAGAGACCATGAACAAGGCCGTGTAATAGAACATTAAGCACATTATTTCACGAAAGTCGATAATTGGTTCATAAATGTACTATGACATGGTAGACAAAGATGTTACCAGTTGGCGGACTCTATAGGCTTGGGAGCCGGAGCGGACTACAGAGCAAACGGGTGGGGGTGGGGGTGGGATTAAATGACTAAAACAAAACAAGGAATCAGTTGGATATGATGTCCTCACGGCGGTGACTATACGGAGTATGGTTTTCTGAGTTGAAATGCCAAGTAATCAGGAGAGAGGCCGAAGTTTCTTCAGGCTCGAAAAGTAAGCGAAGTAAGAACCCAGCAGAGCAAGGAGACGGCAAGCAAATTTCTCGACTTGCTTATCCTTCTGGCTTGAAGATGAAGGCAATATATCTTCCAGGCTCTCTCCGAGCTAAACGGAGTTACAAACCTGAAGATTGTACTGTGTGAATAATCCAGATATGTTTTGCAGTGGATATGGTGGTTGCCAGGTCAATAGTTAAGTATGTAGTCATTAGAGACACATAAATCGCACATTTTAACAATATTTTGTGTAAGTCGGCTATCTGCTGAATTTTACCAAATTTGACTGGAACCGTGTGTGTCCAAGAAAGACAGATTTCACTGTACAAGACGTAACGTTTCAGGAGTTAGTTATTCTCCTGTCTGCAGTCGATTTATTTTTGCTATTATTATTAATATTAATATTATTAAAAATCATTTAGAATATGCCAATAGGAAGGTCCAGGAAAAGCAGGTGGGACTGAAATTAAATGCGACACATTAGCTGTTCGTCTGTTGGCGATAATGTAGATACCATAAAGAAAAACACACAAACTTTAATTGACGCTAGTAAGGAGGTTGGTCTAGAAGTGAACACAGAGAAAATATTGTGGGAATCTGCAAAGCAGATCACCATTCTCATCCTTCACTTAGTTACCTGTAGGCTGGTAACCCCTCTTAAATTCATTTATTCCTCTATACGGGTCTCCAATATTCTTGTTATTACTCCCCGCTTCAAGCCCATTAATTTTTGCTTAGAGATAGTCCTTCTTTTGATTCCTGAGATGTCCACTGCCTTCACGTCTTCTATTGTTCAGATTATCCCCATTTATCCCACTAGGATCCTGTAACGACTGCCATTTGTCGTGTTTCCTTTGGTATAATAATTTTGATCATCCTTCATCGAACCATGGTTTATGCTTCTTCAGTTCATAATAACCTAGACTATGTTTGACTGAAATTTTGATATTCTCTCTAATAGTTTCCCATGCTCTCTTAATATCGACCTCAGTGTCAAAATTTTCCAAATCTACGAATTATTTGAGATTTCCAACACGATACAGCTCTTTATCCTCTGCCTCATTTCATTTCTGGAATTGAACCTCTCTGTGTGTTGTTTGTTTGCTCACTGCCAGTCTGTCCCTAACCTTCGCCACCACCAGGTAGTGGTCAGTGTTACAGTCTACTGCCATGAACGATCAGACATCAAGTGTACTTGAATGCCGTTTCCTATCTATCAAAATATAGTCAATTTGGTTGTGCGTCTTTCCATCAGGAGATGTCCAAGTAAATTTATGAGGAATTAATTAAACGATTTTCCTGGGGAGTGAAGCGCGGCCGGTGCGTAAGGCTGACAACCTTACCGCCATCTTTGAGCCGATTGTCAAGGTAATGTGGGACCCTTAACGTCTCACAACCCTATGGGCCTTCACGGCCTGTTACAGGGATAGCTTTACTTTTTTACTTTTACGGTGTGGCAACATTGTACTTTTGACATTCAGAATTTTGGATGTATCAGAGTTTACTACTGTAATTCCATTATTGTTACTAATTTCGTGAAGTTTCTCATTCAAGAGTGCTGGTTTGAAAATATCCTCCCTGCCTAATTTGGCAGTGAAATCTCCTAACAAAATTTTCATATGGTATTAAGGGAATTTATCGAATATACGTGCGTTCTAGTTCTTCATAGAACCTGTCCTTTGCATCATCAATTTTATCCTCTGCTGGAGCATGAGCACTCAGAACAATGATCTCACACCAGCGAACACTTAGTTTTATGTATGATATCCTATCACTAACTAACTCTTGCCCTCTTAACTCCTGATACGATTCTCTTATATAGTAAAAAGCCTGTACCTAATTCATAATTCTCATTCTCTCTTCCATAGAAAAATGTATATTCGCCTGCTGATTCGGTGCCAACTGCGCCCCATCTGCCCTCCCGTGCTCTCATTAAATCTAACTTCTATGTGGATATTTCTTCCGTTACTGTCCTGCGCGTTACTGAATATAAATCAAATAATTTTCGTGAAGTTATTTTAAGACTTTACAAATTCCGAGATCACCCTGTGTTAGGCCTTTGTATCTTGTTGTGATCAGCATAAAGAACATCATTGCAGAAAGAGTTGGGATCACCATCAGTATGGTGTTAAGAATGAAGCCTGAATATTTTATATGAGGACGTCACTGAAATATGGACGTTATTATTAGGATTTTCTTTTAGCAAAGTGAGCAATGATACCATTTTGCTCGTTCGCAATGAGGCACAAAACGTCCCACTTCTGCCATTTGTTCACAAGTACTTTCTAAAGGAAGGCGTATCCTCGAAAAGGGGGCGACTCTAGCCGTACGGCTGGAGCCAAACAGAAGATTGCAAAATACATATATGGTTTTGTTTGCAGAAAGAAATTTGGCTTGCAAAACACATTAGAATTTCAGAAGGTATAATTAATTTTAGCTGTATTTAGTGACAAGGCTATCATGATCAGCTCTTTGACATATTTATTACTTAAACGACAGTAATTCTGAACATAAAAGAGACAATTAGAAGGGTTATTTATCCTATATGTAAATTAAATATTATTCAAAGCCAGTGGCGTCAACCTTGTTAATGTTATAAGCTTATACACAATACAACTGAGACAGCTAACAGATTCGAGTTGCAGAAAAACAAAGTAAGACAGTCATACGACCTGCCGGCTCCAGCCCATTTCAGGTCTGGTAACGTACTCCAAATATAGATGTCATGGTTCTTCTTCTTATGGGAATGGAAGTATGAAAGCACGTGACTTCTAATAAACGCACAAGGCGCCTTAGCTTGAAAGCAGAACTGTATGATGTCATGTTGCAGACGTTATATAGAAATATACAGATTTAGTTGGATTCTGAAATGTATGTTATTTACTGTCAAATCTAATGGTAGTTGTTAATAAGAATCATACAAACTTTCTCGAATAGCTGAATCCACTCCTTATCCTGACACCATATTTCTTGAAGAACCATTTTGATATTCTAATCCAAACTCTGCCTATTTCAGTTTCTTTACTACAACATTTAATGTATTTATTGTCTCCAATACGTACTACAAGCCATTTCATACTAATTTCTTTTCTTCACAATAGATCCTACTAGTACTTTATGCATTACACAAATTCTGAGGTTCTTCACTGTGCGATTATCTCTAGCCTACCCTTGCTCCCTTTCAGGTGCAAACAATTCCTTCAGAACCATGTTTTCAGACACCAACTTTAGTTTCTTTACAGTGAGAAACAGTGTTTCACACCCCTGGAAACAAAACTAAAAAGTATTTTTCTGTATAGGCCTGACGTTACTTCCCTTTCAGGTGCAAACAATTCCCTTAGCACCCTGTTTTCAGTCACCAACTTTAGTCTCCTTACAGTGAGAAACAGTGTTTCACACCCCTGGAAACAAAATTATAAAGTATTTCTCTGTATAGGCCTTCTGTTACTTCCCTTTCAGGTGCAAACAGTTCCCTTAGCACCCTGTTTTCAGTCAACAACTTTAGTCTCCTTACAGTGAGAAACAGTGTTTCACACCCCTGGAAACAAAATTAAAAAGTATTTCTCTGTATAGGCCTGCCGTTACTTCCCTTTCGGGTGCAAACAATTCCCTTAGCACCATGTTTTCAGTCACCAACTTTAGTGTCTACAGTGAGAAACAGCGTTTCACACCCCTGGAAACAAAATTATAAAGTATTTCTCTGTATAAGCCTGCCGTCACTTCCCTTTCAGGTGCAAACAATTCCCTTAGCACCCTGTTTTCAGTCAACAACTTTAGTCTCCTTACAGTGAGAAACAGTGTTTCACACCCCTGGAAACAAAATTAAAAGTATTTCTCTCTATAAGCCTCCTGTTGCTTCACTTTCAGGTGCAAACAGTTCCCTTAGCACCCTGTTTTCAGTCAACAACTTTAGTCTCCTTACAGTGAGAAACAGTGTTTCACACCCCTGGAAACAAAATTAAAAGTATTTCTCTCTATAAGCCTCCTGTTACTTCCCTTTCAGGTGCAAACAGTTCCCTTAGCACCCTGTTTTCAGTCAACAACTTTAGTCTCTTTACAGTGAGAAACATTTTTCACACCCCTGGAAACAAAATTAAAAAGTATTTCTCTGTATAGGCCTCCCGTTACTTCCCTTTCGGGTGCAAACAATTCCCTTAGCACCATGTTTTCAGTCACCAACTTTAGTGTCTACAGTGAGAAACAGCGTTTCACACCCCTGGAAACAAAATTATAAAGTATTTCTCTGTATAAGCCTGCCGTTACTTCCCTTTCAGGTGCAAACAGTTCCCTTAGCACCCTGTTTTCAGTCACCAACTTTTGCCTCTTTACAGCGAGAAACAGTGTTTCACACCCCTGGAAACAAAATTAAAACGTATTTCTCTGTATAGGCCTTCTGTTACTTCCCTTTCAGGGGAAACCAATTCCCTCAGCACCCTGTTTTCAGACATCAACTTTAGTCTCCTTACAGTGAGAAACAGTGTTTCACACCCCTGGAAACAAAATTATAAAGTATTTCTCTGTATAGGCCTTCTGTTACTTCCCTTTCAGGGGAAACCAATTCCCTCAGCACCCTGTTTTCAGACATCAACTTTAGTCTCCTTACAGTGAGAAACAGTGTTTCACACCCCTGGAAACAAAATTAAAACGTATTTCTCTGTATAGGCCTTCTGTTACTTCCCTTTCAGGGGCAACCAATTCCCTCAGCACCCTGTTTACAGAGACCAACTTTAGTCTCCTTACAGCGAGAAACAGTGTTTCACACCCCTGGAAACAAAATTATAAAGTATTTCTCTGTATAGGCCTTCTGTTACTTCCCTTTCAGGGGCAACCAATTCCCTCAGCACCCTGTTTACAGAGACCAACTTTAGTCTCCTTACAGCGAGAAACAGTGTTTCACACCCCTGGAAATAACAAACTGAACGTTTGCGCTTCTAGTCCTTACTTATCATCCTCCCTGATGATCCTGATGATCATCCTCCCCATATTCATATACCCTCGGAACTGGGTTTTACTCTCGTCTTCTCTATTGGTAGAAGCTATATAGGTTAGGGCTGACCGTAGAGAGATCATTGGTTTCTACAATTCCGTTACCATATTTTACTGATCTGTTTCCGCAGATACCTGATTACTGAGATGTTGCGTAGCAGTGAATGATTTCTAACTACGATGCCACTATCGTGTCGTTGCAGTGTACGAACCAATGGGCGCCCGAGCTGCCATGTTCATTCGTACCTTACAGACAGCATATTACCTCTCCGCTACGGAGTTCAGCCTGTTGATGCTATTTAGGGGAAAAGCCGCCATATTTGTGAGACCCATACGAAACATAAATACACGCTATGGGAAGGATGCAGAATTTTAGTGTGTTAAAGCAGGTGGTATCAATAGAATCACTAGTCTTTAAGCCGTAGGCGTGATTGCATGAAGGATCAGCATGTCATAAGTACTGAACCAGAATATTATATTATTTTCTGAGGCAGAGTTATTGGAAAATAACTTGGCCTTAGACAAATACTTGAAGGAAGATGCAAAACGCCTTCCTAGTCTGCATTTAATCCGGGGAATGTAGACGTACGCAATCTCAAATTGTCTACAGTACTGAATTAAACACAAAACCGGACAATAATAGTGTGGAAATGAAATGAATATATTGAAGGACGAAGCAGATGGGAAGGCTGTGTTTGCGAATAGAGCAGTTTCGCGAGCGACCATTTGTACAAGTACTACAATACATCACAATAATATCAAGACATTAAATTGACGTTTCAGGAAGGCGTTGCTCCACAGACAATTTAAGAAGTTCCAGTTGCACCCTAGTAGTCCTTTACGACCACTGTCTGCTAGAGTAATTTTGATACTGTGTCCGAGTTTGGACGAAACTAATCAAATCGGTGCGCTCGAGTCGATTATGTTTGCCATTTGTGGGTCTCTGTACTAAATGAATTGACCAGAACAGGAACCCACACTGCTCAGACTGGATGTACAATAAACAAACTTCTTTGTTCCTCATATGATTGATATGTATGAGGCATCGGTTTTTAATTATCCACTTGATGAACAGGATAACTTGAGCTGTCACGTTGCTTGCGTGTGTACCACTAATACTGGGCCCATATTTTGGCCAAGAAATTACTATTTCCAGCATCATCGTGGTATGCCTCAGTTTTCTGGTGACATTACCCCGAGGTAAAGTATCACCGTATCCATCTTCAAGCAAACTCAAATTCATTCTGTTTAGTGCCGACTTACAGAAAAGTTTTAAGATTTGAGAGAAAAATAGGTTTCTAGATCAAAACAAAAATATAAACGTAGTTTACGAGTCGTTGTTTACATTCCCTAAAGAAAACGGACAATACTTCGTAAGAAGAGGCACCGACGAAACAATTAAAATTAATATTAGTACATCTACATCACGACCCTCCAAAACAGTTTATTATATTGTTACGCGTTGCGCTATGGATGACGCCCCTCCCTCCCGCCAGCCGTGACGTGCCGAGCGGAGCCGAAGTGAACCGAGTCCAAGCACACTGGTCGCTATGCAAAGCGAGTAAACAGCGGTTGCTAAGCAAAGCCAGTCAACACCCCGCCTCTCCCCGCGGTGACGTAACACGGGACGCCGCAGTTGCTACGTAACCGTAAACAATTTCCAACAGCGTTGCTAGGCTATCGGTAAACACGAGACTAGGCAACAAGGAAGTAAGGCGTTTTCCATTTGTCCGGCTGAGGGTTTATAAAAGAACTACACTGCCTACGAAGACAGTTTAGTTGGAATCTAGCCAGCGGAGAGTTACAAGTTGAATTGAATTGTGGTAGTCACCGAGTTTAGTTGTAACGAGCGAATCGTGATAGAGTGGACAGATTTGTGTGTAGGGTTCTAACGTGTGTAAACCCGTAACATTGTTGTAATTAGTTGCAGCCTATACTTGTAGGTTGTTAAACAAACCAATTAACAATCCAACGGCGTCTTCAGTAACAAAACACGGCACTCTGGAAAAAAGAAGTGGAGGCCTATTTTCAAACACTAACGGGAGCCCTGTGTGCTGCCCCTATTCTTGCCTACTCACAACCAGGAGAGAATTCATTGTGGACACAGATGCAAGTAATGTCGGAATTGGAGGAGATCTCTCTGAAATACAGGACAGACAAGAGCGTGTCATAGCTTACTTCAGCAGGACGCTAAACAAAGCAGAGAGAAATTACCGCGTAACTCGACGAGAACTACTTGCCATAGTGAGGACACATTAACATTTCCACAACTATCTCTACGGACAACAGTTTCATCTGCGAACAGACCACTCTGCGCTTACCTGGCTTATGAGTTTCAAGAACTTAGATGGACAAACTGCGCGCTGGATACAGCGTCTACAGGAGTACATCTTTACTTCGGAGCATCGTCAGGGCCGGAATCATAACAACGCCGACGCCCATTCCCGACGACCCTGCGAAGAGCAATGTGCGCACTACCACAAAGATGAGACACGGGCAGATGTAAAGAAAATACGCGCTACTGGAACCCTACCGGCAACCCGCTGGGACCCGGTTACCCTAAGAGAGGAACAGCTAAAAGACCCAGACATAGGGCCTATTCTACAGGAATTAGAAAACGGAAAACGACCGAAATGGCAGGACATCGCGGATCGGAGTCCCACGTACGAAAGCTACTGGGCCCAGTGAATATCGCTCGCTGTGAGAAACGGCGTACTAGAGAGCGACTGGGTATACGCCAACGGAAGACGTCAAGTAGCCCAGATAATTATTCCTCGGAGCAGGGTGAAGGACGTTCTGAGCGAACTACACGGTGGACAGTCAGGCGGTCACTTCGGTGTCAACAAAACCCTGAATAAGGTTCGGCAGAGATTCTACTGGCTCCAAGCAAGAACCGATATTGAGAAATGGTGTCGACAGTGTGACATATGTGCAGCCAGTCGGGGACGGCGGACCAGGAATCGCGAGCAAATGCACCAGTAAAATGTCGGGGCTCCATTCGAGAGAGTAGCCATTGATATCAGAGGGCCCTTCACTCCGAAGGCTCCAAAGTAACTGTACACTGCTCATTGCCAGATCACCGACCTTGTCAGGCTGTGGCGCCACGGCCTACTCTAACTTGCGCCACTGATAATTCATTGTTATTGAGTCACGTATTTTTTCGCCCAGTGTTAAATTGAAACCAAGACCACAGCGGCTACATTTCTTTTCATCAGTATCACTCAACAGCTGATCTTTCTTCGAGTACATACCTAATTTGTCACTGCCTTGACATTATGGAGTATCACCAGACCCACCTAGATCTTGCTGATTGGAACTTTCGCTTTCTTGGTTGTAGCCGTGGACGCTTCATCGCAGGATTTCGTGGGTTCCCTCATCGTCTACTTCATTGAATGCGCCTCCATATGGAATTCAGTGAAGTGATTCCTCGGTTCTCAATGAGGCCAGTACAGTTTTCATCTCTGAGACGATCGCAGCACTCTCCTCTAACAACATCCTGAGCTCTGATAGCTCCTGCTCTCTACTGCTTTCCTTACGCCACAGCCGTTGATATGTGTAACCTATGAGATAAAGCACCATGTCCGAAATGAGTTTGCCGATGAAGCTGAAACTCGGCGAGACAAAGAACGTCCATAAATTCTGGTATTCTTCTGGTAAGCTTCGGCGAAACTCCCAGAACTGCGCGGGTTCCATTTCGGGCGCTGAAGTTGGTCCGGGCACTGGAGCTGGTTCGGGCGTTGAAGTTGGTCCGGGCACTGGAGCTGATTCGAGCCCTGAAGTTGGTCCGGGCACTGGAGCTGATTCGGGCGCTGAATTTGGTCCGGGCACTGGAGCTGATTCGGGCGCTGAAGTTGGTACAGTCACTGGAGCTGATTC
>NW_019741974.1:1324833-1374776 GCF_002891405.2 Cryptotermes secundus | reverse complement strand
GTTTGCCGATGAAGCTGAAAATCAGCGAGACAAATAACGTTCATAAATTCTGGTATTCTTGTGGTAAGCTTCGGCGAAACTCCCAGAACTGCGCGGGTTCCATTTCGGGCGCTGAAGTTGGTCCGGGCACTGGAGCTGGTTCAGGCTCTGAAGTTGGTCCGGCCACTGGAGCTGATTCGAGCCCTGAAGTTGGTCCGGGCACTGGAGCTGATTCGGGCGCTGAATTTGGTCCGGGCACTGGAGCTGATTCGGGCGCTGGAGTTCGCTCCGGCAGTAGAGTTGGTTCTAGCACTGGAGTTGTTTCGGGTGCTGGAACTTCTTCTGATGCTGGAGGTAGTTCGGGCACTGGAATTACTTCGGGTGCTGGAACTTGTTCTGATACTGGGGTCAGATTGGACGATCGAATTAGTTCGGATGATGGGAAGGAGGGAAAGTGTCCTAATTTGAAAATTGCCACCGGAAATACGTACATTGCGATGGTGAATACGGTTGCTATTATTTGTTTGCGCATTTTTTGCTTATTTTTCTCTTCTTGAAATTAAATAGATCTATTTTCAACCACTTATTGAATTGTACTATAATGTCGTTATATGAATAAAAACAAGCATTTGTTGAATTGTCCCGTAGTATTTGTTATAGTCGCAACGAACCTACTAAGAAAACCGATACTTACTGATCGCCATGGACTACCTTACCAAGTGGCCGGAATTGTAGGCCATTCCGAATCAGGAGGCGTCGACAAGAGCGAAAGTTGTGGTTGCCAACTTCTTCTGTCTCTTCGGCATGCCTCGGGAGTTGCACAGTGACCAAGGCCGTAATTTCGAGTCTCATCTACTGCAAGAAGTTTTGCAACGCCTGGGAGTAAGCAAGACGCGCACCACACCCCTACACCGATGGTCGGACTGAATGGTGGAACGCTATGTCAAGAGCATCGAGGAGCACTTGCGGAAGGTCGTCGCATCCCACCAGAGAACTGGGATGAGAGGTTACCCCTCTTTCTCCTAGCTTACAGGGCATCCACTCACGACACTATGGTCTTGACCCCTGCTAGCCTAGTGTTCGGTCGAGGACTACGACCGCCCTGCGACCTGCTGTTTGGGGTACCCCCAGAGAAAGAAATACCCACAACCGATTATAGAGCAGACTTGGTGGATCATCTGCACGACATCCACAATTACGTCCGACAACACCTGAAGCTCGCCGGTGACCGAATGGAAACTCGGTACGATAAACTGGTCATCTCCGCAGGTTACGACGAAGGCGACAGAGTTTCCTCTATCGCCCAACCCGCAGGAAAGGGAACTCGCCGAAACTCCAAGCATCGTGGGAAGACCCTTACAAAGTAGTAACCAGGATAAATTATCCAGTCTTTCCAGGCAAATAGCAAAATATTCAAGAAGTCAGTGTCTCGGTGTAAGGCGAAATGTCTACGCCAAGGGAAATGCAAGCCGGGGTGCCACAGTGTTCTGTCCTGTCCACTACCCTTTACAATTTGTACATAAATGATGCCCCCCAAACACATGGCCTTCATCTAGCCCTCTTTGCAGACGACATCTGTCTGCATGCGACAGGTCGCAAGGAGGGTTTCGTCGTTAGAAAACTCCAGCTCTCTCTCAGTTCAATGGATACCTGATGTGAGCACTGGAATATAAAATTTAATGAAGAAAAGATCAGGGGATCTACTTCTCTTGCAGTCGTCGTCTGCCTGTGTCTCATTTTACATTGAACGGAAGATATATTCCATTTGTAAATAGCGTAAATGAAGAGCTTCGTGACTTGTACTCTTTTCCAAGTATAATTAGAATGATCAAGTCTAGGAGAATGAGTTGGGCAGGGCATGTAGAACGAATGGGGGAGACGAGGAATGCTTATAAGATATTGGTGGAAAAGCTAGAAGGAAAGAGACCACCGTGAAGACCAAGGCGTAGGTGGGTGGACAATATTAAAATGGATCTTAGAGAGATAGGATGGAATCGTATGGATTGGATTGATCTGGCTCAGGATAGGGACCAGTGGAGGGCTCTTGTGAACACGGTAATAAACTTTCGGGTTCCATAAAATGCTGGGAAACTCTTGAGTAGCTGCAGAATTGGCGGCTCCTCAAGAAGGGCTTAGCTCCATGAGTAACTAAGTAAGTAAAAAGCGTAAAATATCTCGGTGTAATCTTCGATAAGAAAGTTACATGGAGATTGCACATGCAAATGATGAAGCCATGGCCTTCAGAACTTTTATTAGATTGTACTCCGTATTAAAAAGTGAGCGATTGAGCGCTAACATTAAATTGACCTTCCACAAAGCTCTCATTAGATCTGTAATGACTTATGCTAGTCTCACGTGGGATTTCACGGCAGACACTCATCTAGTGAAATTGCAGCGCCTACAAAACAAGGTTCTCCGCACCACTGGTAATTTTCCAAGGCACACACCGGCTCCCGGTTTACATATGGCTTTCAGAATTCCGTACATATACGTATGATTTTTCTTCCTTGACAGTACAACCCAGTGGGCCTAGGCCTACCTCCATGAACTTCTCCGTCCATTTCGGTTTTTCTAGATCTTACACATTCGGTAGGACTCCTTGGGTGGGTGATCAGCTCGTCGCAAGGCCTCTACCTGTATACAAACACAGAAAAACGCACACACACCAACTAAACATCCTGCCCTGAGTGGGATTCGAACCCACGATCCTGGTTTCCAAGCGAGTGAAGATAATACATGCCATACGTATGATTACATAACACAATTATGAAGGCAACAAGCGGAAGTCATACAAAATCATGATAACGAAAATGTTGGCAATATTGGACAAGGCGAAGCCCAACATGGGAAGTCTAAGAGGCTTAAACTAGGCGGCGGTCAAGCATACGACCGTTCAATTGACTAGACTGCCGTTGTAGCGGAAGTTACAGAAATAGGGCATAATCTGCTGTACTGAGCCTGGACTGACCGAGCCTCTGTATATATTTTATATACATGTATTAAAATGCTAACATGTAAAATGTAAATATCATTTACATTATGACAAATGACTTACTACTGCAGACAATGACTAACAAAAAACAGACCCGTCCTATCGTCAGAGAGGGCGCCCCACAATAACAAAACCGTAACAGTCAAACAGTAATAAATATCTGGTTATAAGCCCCAGACTGGGCTCGACATGAAGACTGACTGACTGACTGACTGACTGTCCGTCTGTCAAGAGAGCGCCCCACAAAAACCAGACCGTAAGCGTGAAACAGTAATAAATATCTGGTCATGAGCCCCAGATGGGGCTAGACACGAAGACTTACTGTCTTACTGACTGTCAGTCGCAATGTGACTTTGACTTTTTCTTGACCCAGTGAGTGAGTGGCAGAGTTATGAGTTCGTCCTAGATGATGAACAAGAAAGTTGGAAGGCTTCATTAATGTGTGATGCTTGGAGTGTGTGATTCAATGAGGCTGTTATAGTTCGCGCGTTGTAAACCCGCGAAAACTAGTGCAGAAAAACTGAGAGATTAGTAGTATAGTGCTTAAGAGAGAAGTGAATAGAAGACATCCGAAGATTTGACGTGTGTGTAAGTATAGTATTCTTGAACATGTTACAATTATTTGTATTTACAACTAGTGAAGATCCAATAAACCGATTCACCAAACCAAATCCGCATCTTAGTCACTGAGACACGTGACAATATATTATTTGTAAAATCAAGTTTTATTCTACGGAATCAGAAGGTCTGACCCAGTCTTTGATACAGTTTGTAATCTAGGTTAATAATTTAATACCATTTGACCCTTTTATTCCAAGTAAATATGAGACAAATGAATAGGCTATTAGAAAATGCTTCTAACACGGAAATAGTGCTATTCGAACGAAAATTACAGGGCTGATGAAATATTCGTCTCAGATACTGAATGTGTTCAAGTTACAAACATCAGATTAGATGATATGAACTGTACTTAACTCGTCGAAACTTTTAGGTGGGAAGTATGAAGTCGGTTCTTGCTTGACGACAACATTAGACAAGCCACATTCACGACAGGTACTCGAGAGGTTTGTAAAGATCCATCAGACTAAAACTTCATAACGAAGTTTGTAATCGGAGAGAACACAAAACAAGTATTTAACAATTTACATGAATTTGAACTCCCATGTCATTCTAACTCTTTTCTTTACTCGTGCACACTTTACAAAAGAGTCAAGATTTAAACTTTGAAATGAAATTAAATCTTCATCGTTGGATTCACGCCACAATTCATTCTTGTATGGAGGTCCTCAGAAGATTCTGGATATAGGAATTATGTTTTCATTCTACGGTTTTCATGTTTTCAGCAGTTAAGTTGTTTAAATCTGTTCAGAGTACATAATACAATTCGTCTTTACATCTCGCTATGGTACCATACCTTGACAAAGGGCGTTCTTGTATTTTAATTTATGATGTTTTATTCTTATACACTCGTACTCTATATAATATATTTTAGAATATTTAACAGTACAAAATGCTGATCTCATTAAGTTGCCCGTATGTCCATCTATGGCTCTACAGCCCTTTCTTGGGCCTTTGCCTTTTTTTCAGGTTCTCAATCCTATACACAGTCGGTAGGACCCCTTGGACGGGGGATCAGCCCATCACAAGGTCGCTACATATACACAGGACAACATAAACACAGAATGAACACCCACAGCCATCCATGTCTTGAGTGGGATTCGAACCCACGATTCCAGAGTTCGAGCTAGCGGACAGTTCAGGCATTAGACCGCGCGGCCACTGTGATCGGCAAGTAGCCCATACATAAGCACCCAAAATAAATGTGATGAATCCGCAAAACGCCCATGCGCTCTACAGAGCACAGAGACACGAGCTGTTCGCACCATTACCACATGCACGACAACTTTAACTCGCAAGAATTACTTGTACATACAGAAAATATTAATTGTTATTGTTACGAATACATCTGCTGCACAATTACATTTATCACACAACTTGTAGAGGGGGCGCGCAGTAGCGCAGTTGGTTGAGGCGCTATGGTACACGCAGGAAGGTTGCGGGTTTGATTTCCTATGAGGTAATTTGACTTTTTCAATTTACCTAACCCTTCCAGCCGCACTATATCCCTGGAGTCGACTCAACCTCTAACAGAAATGAGTTCCAGGCGACTTCGGGGGGGGGGTTAAAGAGCGGCAAACACATAAGGTTGACAACCTCACCGCCATGTTTGGACCGATTTTCTAGAAAATGTGAGAGCCTTAACTTCTCGTAACCCTATGGGCCTCCACGGCCTGTTACAGGGATAGCTTTACTTTTACCTTATCTTACGTAACACGGGTTTGAATAACCTTACTCTTAGGGGTTGAGGTTCTCACAGCCGTGATTATGAAGAGTGGGATATAAGAGGGGATGAACATATCGCCTCCATCCTCAGGGTCTAAGAATAAGCCAGGGAAGAAGCCAGAATTAAGTAGGTAGTGACTCTGAGTTTGCAATCTGCTATGATTTCTTACATATATTATCAGTAAATAATGATAAAGGTATTTGGCATAATTTTTTCTTTAAGAAAAGTACATAATTTTATGAATTTATAATTCCTCTTCTCTTCCCCCATTTTAACTCTTCAGATATTCAACATAACATCTGGACGAACGGTATGCCATTCTGGGGGGAGACATTATTAAATCCTGCTTCTTAATTTTTTACAATGAATAATAACACCTTTGAGAACACGCGAAATTTTGGATTGGAAGAGACACTAGCGCCATTTAACGGAGGGTCCTACAACAACAGACTTCTGAAAACATATACATTTTGTATAGATAATTGTTGTTTTTGTTGAATGTAAAATAACAGTATGGTTTCGTTAGGAAAATATTGTTTATATCTCAGTCTGACGGCGACATATAACAAACCACTGCGTCTAGGTATACAGATGAATAGCGGATATCTCAGCATGTTACATACGGAACACTTTTGTAAGCAGAGCAATTAGAACATGGCAACGATGCGAATTGTTTAGGTAATACTAGACAAAATAAATGCAAGGAAATCTTTACATTGTGCTCGGATCTCCGTTTTGTTAGTGAATTAATCTCAGTAGCCGAAAGTTCTACAATAAAGAATGAAATTTAAAGGCAAGGAAGTTCTTACGATGGGTTAAGAAAGTTTAATTTGTATATGGTTAATGCAACTACTCTTTCCTTCATCTCTGTTGCGAGTAAGACTAAGGGATCAGGATTTGCTGCCCCATAGCTCAACCGGTTAGTCGCTGGCTTCCCACAGTGGCGGCCCGGGTTCGATCCAGGGTCTAGTCAAGTGGGATTTGTGGTGGACAAAGTGGCGTTGGGGAAGGTTTTCTCCAAGAACTTCGGTTTCCCCTGCCAATCTTCATTCCACCAATTGCTCCACAGTCACAATCACCTATCATGTGGGGCTGGTACAAGAGGCCAGAAGTGGCCGCAGTACAAGGGACTTAGTCCCACCCTACTAGCAATAAAACAAAAAGGGATCAGGACAAAATTCTCCAGCTACATTCTAGTTCTCTCGTAGTTTCGCCTAGTACTCGGCAGTACATCGTATGATACGTTTCCACGCATGCAAATCGCTGCAGAGTACATGAACCAGTTGAGAGCACTGCCAACATACAGGTATGAGAGTGTTCCACAACATCAATAGTTTTGACAGTTCATTCGAAATGAACTATTGCAATCGGAGCCTATTTAAGAAACGGACGTCATCATTGGCACGGAAATAAAATTATTCTAACTATATTACCGTATTTATTCAGTACAGAAATAAAATAATTATGAAGAATATATGGACATAACTGTAATTACAAACTTACCAACAGCTGAAGGGAAATTATGGGGGAGAAGAATCCATATTTTTATAGAATGGGCAACTCTCAAATTCCGTTGAGAGCCTTTACTTGAAATTCAAATTTTCGTGAATTATAAAATAAATTAGACCTGTAACAAGGGCAATGAAAAGGGAATTTTATTGCATATTTTATAGGCGCCCTCCTGTAGACCTAACCTAAACCAGATGAATCCAGCACGCGCCGTCAAATCATATTCGCATAAGATCCATTTTAAATTATCTTCACATCTACAACTAGGTCTTCCAAGTGGTCTCATATGAATTTCTCAATTAGATCAAGGGTGCTACATGCCCCTTCCGTCTCAGCCCCCGTAACTTGATTGCTCTACTCAGTGACTGGGGGGGGGGAGCATATAGAGTAGCAAGACTATCAGTTATCGAGAAATTTGTTGCTATGGGAACGTCGATTTCTATTTGTTTCAATTAGGCGGAGTAGCTCATTCACCGCCCCACAACATATAAGTTCTAGGTTCTGTAGAGATAAGTAACATGAGAATTCGATAGGGTGAGAAGCCATGTTGCTCGGCAACAAATTAAACTGAATTTCACGTCTGCGCCCATATGAAGAAAAATTTACGCAGCAGAAATGATGACTTGTGCAGTAGAGTACAAGATATGTACACAAAGGTCGTGTTACTCTGAAATACTTTGCGCGTTCTCTTGTTCTTAAATATTTTTTAATTCGCTTAGTGGGGGGTTGGAGTCCAACTGGGTCCACTCGGCACGGCGGCCACTGATTGGCCTATTGTAGCCTGCCCCTGGTGATTATGATGATGGAGAATTTGGTGGAATGAAGATGGGCAAGGGAAACCGAAGTACTCGCCACTTTGTCCACCACAAATCCCACTTGACCAGACCCGGGATCGCGGTGGGAAGCCAGCGACGAACCGCTTGAGCTATGGCGCGGCCCTCTTGTCCTTACTGCACAGCCGTACTGGTACATATGCCGAGGCACTGAAATAAAATAAATTTTACTGAGGCGTTGGAAAGAAGTGGTTTCCCTGAGCTGTTACGCGTCCCCTTCTCAGATAAGGTAAAAAAGTTGAAAGTAAATTTGTCCCTGTTCTTAGCTAATTAAGCACTACGCCATGAAGGCGCATGGGGGAGTGGATGTCTATACATCCACATTTTCTTGATCTCGACACTAGTTGGAGATGAGTGATCAGCTTCACGCCTCGGCCGCTTTACCCCCGGGGGAGGAAGCCCCCAGTGCCTATTGGATAGGAGGCTGGGTGGGCCTCAGAGTCGGCCTGGACGACGTGGAGAGGAGAAAATCCTTGACCGTGCTCGGACTTTTAACTCCGAACCCTCGGTCTTCCACCCAGTAGCCAGTCGCTGTAGTGACTACGCTATCCCGGCTCCCCCTTTCTAAAGTTCTTTCCTACATTTCCTTTCAGGCGTATAGCAAATCTGTTCACAGGAATGTTGGTAGTGATAACTTCCGCTAGCAACATGCACTTTGGATGGTTGACGTAGGATAGAGCGGAGTAGAGAGGAGACAGAACAGAAGACAGGAAGAAGAAAGTCTGAACGTCATTTCCATGGCGCTTCTGTCCGCCGCCTCACCATAGTTTCTGAATATCTTGAGATAAAGTTCCTTATGCATTCCTCGATAAGGGTGCTAATTCTACACAAATATTAACATTGCTATATATTTCAGAAATAAAATATTTTGGGACATATGTTCATACAACGTATTTTACTCGATCTCATCAAGAAATAGCCTTTCTCAATATTTCCAAGAAATTATGGAACCGTCTGCATATTTAATAAATTAATTTCACCATTAATAAACACTGGACGATTAGCGTATGTTTAGAATTACTGGATGATCTATATATCTGTTAACAAAACACGAGTATAGAGCGAAACAACACATGTCACAGTTGTAATAGTTTAATCCAACGGTAAGGTGTATTTTATTCTGGGCTTATCCGAGAGAAGATTGTCCGAAGTACCACTATTTTCTTTATTCTAGACGAAAAAAAAATCCATATATTCTGTTTAAATTGAAATTATTTGAGAACAAATCTCTCGAAAGAGTTACTATCAGTTTCAGGTATCAGAAAACAGATTGCAAATTGACCCCGGATATTTGCAACGTCTGTTTAAATTCGGTTTCTAGAATACTTCAGCGCACTAGTTTCTGTTGGTTGAGTTCTCCCATGTAACGAGCCAGCTCTGAACCCACGAACTCCGTCTCGTCCAGGTCCTGAAGGCTCGAGTCGCTAATTGTGCTTTTAGCGCTCTCGGTACTGACATGACTTGGTGGTTCCTGAATGTCTTCACGCGCGTTCTGTTGCGGGGCGAATATGCTCTTTGTGTTACCGGGCAAGGAGAGAGAGCGAAGTTTCTTAGCCAACACACCGATTGCCGCCGGACGTGGCGCAGATTTTAACCTCTTGGTTATAGCTGCTATGCTGTTACCACTGCGCTGACCCAAGCAGTTACCATCACACATTTGTTTACACTTTCCCTGACAAGTAACGTTATTTATACCCTCCACGTCTTCACTTGTAACGTCACATGTCTTCATCTTGCGGCCATTAATAACTATTAGATCTAATTTCAATTGTTTTCTGCAATGCCCATTACTCGTCACTGCGCCACCCCGTACTGTAGTTTCATCACTAGCCGCTAGGGCTGAATCGGAACGGCAGTTGTTTCCTCCATTTAAACTGAGTTTACCCAGTGACGTAGTTGTAGTTGTTTGGCTAGAGTTCGACGATCCTCTAGGGCGATGCACATACATGGGATATGAATTAGACGCCATAACATCCAAACACGATTCCACTGGTTGGCCATGAAGTCTGCGTTCCTTCGGCGTGATACTTTGATCTCCACTGTCTCCAGAATTGTGTCTTCTGAATTGCTGATGTGCCTGGTTCATTGCTGATTCGTGTTGTCCCTTGTTAGGGAGTAACTGTATAGGGAGTGGTTGCTGAAGGTCGCCTGAGTTGCTGTTGCGGCGTTGCAACTGATATACATGCTGCTGACGCTGAAGTTGTTGCTGTTGTAACGACATGTGTCTGTTGTTCTGTCGACACAACAACGCGCTATAAGCACGTCGTTTGTTTGAATTTGTCTGATTACATCCACATGGATCAGCAAGCGTAGACTGCAACATAAAGAAAACAGAGATGTACTTAACACCAGGATGGAAATGTGATTTATATCAGCAGTGAAAATGTCTGTCAGTCACGGTCTAAGGCATGAACCGTCTTCGTTATCTCTGACACTGGGATCGTGGGTTCGAATCGCACAAAAGGCATGGATGTTTGCGTTTATACTATGTTTGTGTTGTCCTGTGTAGGTAGCGCCTTGCGACAGGCTGATCACTCGTCCAAGGAGTACTACCGACTGTCTAAGATCGTCTAAGATTAAGAAACTGAAGTGAAATGAAGTGTTTCATGGATGCCTTATGCTCCAGAGGGAGCAACATGGATAGAGAGATATAGATAGTGGTAATGACTATTCGGAACTGGATGACCACTTTAGATGTCCAGAAAAGTCTGGGAGAAAGGTAAACATATCGTACATGTACATTACAAAGCATGTTATTACAGTGCAAGTTCGGCAATTCGTTCCTCTATGTGTCATTGCTAGTAACGATAGCTAGGACTTCCTAAGGTACTAGAGCTTCGTTCGAGAGAGCGTTCAGGAATTAACAAGAGATTTGCAGCGTATGCATTAATTTAAACTCTGTTATATATATATATTCTCCAAATGTGCTCTTTGGTATTTTGCATGCATACAATATTGGTCTTAATAGGTAAAGGCAAATTTGTCCCTGTACTTAAGTAATTAAGCATTACGCCATGAAGGCGTATGGGGGAGTGGATGTATAGACCCACATCTTCTTGACCTGAGCACTAGTTGGAGATGAGTGGTCAGCTTCATGTCCTGGCCGCTTTACCCCCGGTACCCATTGGATAGGAGGCTGGGTGGGCCCCAGAGCATGTCTGGACGACATGGAGAAGAGAAAATTCTTGATCTTATTGAGACTCGAACTCCGACCCCTCAGTCGTCCAGCCGTAGCCAGTCGCTATACCTACTGTGCTAACCCGGCTTATTACTATTACAAACAATGTAATTTATTTAAGGTTTATTTAGTGATGCTGTCAGTAGTTCAGACTGCGTAACAGCGAATGATATTCAGTACATAATAAATTGGAAAGAAGCGGCAGCGACCTAATTTGAAACAATCCCAGCATGCTCCTAGAGGATCCGAGGAAAACCACGAAAGCTTCAGTCAAGATACGTGTGTTCCTGCGATATGCGAACCCTGTAAAAGTAAAGTAAAGTAAAGCTATCCCTGTAACAGGCCGTGAAGGCCCATAGGGTTGTGAGACGTTGAGGCTCCCACATCATCTAGGCAACCGGCTCAAAGATGGCGGTAAGGTTGTCAGCCCTACGCGCCGGCCGCGCTTTATTCCCCAGGAAAATTATTTAATTAATTCCTGGTACTCATTTCTGTTAGAGGCTGAGTCGACCCCAGGGCCATAGTGCGGCCGGAAGGGTTAGATCAATTGAAAAAATCCAGTGACCTCAAAGGGACTTGAACCCGCGACCTTCCGGTTTGTAACATAGCCCCTCAACCAACTACGCTACCGCGATTCGAACCATGTACCTGCCGAATATGTCAAAAGTGCTAAGGTTTGATCCAGCTTGTTCGGTTCAATATGCTGTTGCTGCAGACCTATTGTAACGCTACGAAGGCAGAAATTATTTTTTCTTGTATTTACTTAAATCTTCATCATACTGAAGGATGTCTCAAATAGTTTCTGTGCATTCCAACAGGATCTACATTTTGTGTCATACGCCTATTTTATGCGGTAGGTCGACATTTGAAAACAAATTTCTATAAAGAAGAGTACGGTTTTCTGGTTTGTAACGTCGTACAGTTCGGAGAGAGCCCTGCGTTTCGGAGGACTACACCGCGTCCATCTTCACGTTCCAAGATCATGCGAAGCAATTCATTAGCAGATGAGGCGACCAGCTTGTAACCTGTGTCTGCTAACTTCGCGTAAAAGAAAAGTTATAATGGACTAATAGGAACCAAAATCAAATTTTCCCAATAACTTTAAAACAAATTTAATCGAAATCTGTTCAGTAGTTTCGGAAATGATATAAGCGGATGGGCGAGCGAGCAGAATAATGTATTCCAGCATTCTGTTGCATTAGTATTGTTACCTTTTGTACATAACGTGTAATCACCGTCTTAAATGCAACACTTATTTTTGTCTTTCATATGTGTATATAAAGTTATAAAGTTTTTAAATTAAAAATAACAGAGCGTTCATATTTGACACATGAAACGAGGGTGCAACAAGTTTATCAAGAGTATGTTCACCTGATGGTCGATTGTGTTCCAAACATTTTGCCGTATACTCATTCACTCATGGAGCTGAGCCCTTCTTGAGAAGCTGCCAATTGTGCAGCTACTCAAGAACTTCCCAGTATTTTATGGTACCCGAAGGTCATTTTGCAATACACCAAAGAAAAGAGTAATTGTTGCACTGAAGATGTTGGCTGCAAGTAGGCACAAAATGAATGAGTGGAAATGACCTTTCCTCAATATATTAATTTTGTTTACTGTTTGTAAAGAATGCATAATTACTTACTAACTTTACTTACTTATGGAGCTGAGCCCTTCTTGAGGAGAAGCCAAACCTGCAGCTACTCAAGAGCTTCCCAGCATTTTATGGAGCCCGAAAGTTCATTACCATGTTCACAAGAGCCCTCCACTCGTCCCTATCTTGAGCCAGATCAGTCCAATCCATAACATCCCATCTTATCTCCCTAAGATCCATTTTAATATTGTTCGCCCATCTACATCTTGGTCTTCCTAGTGGTCTCTTCCCTTCTGGCTTTCCCACCAATAAAAGAACGCATGCATAATAAATGCATTTATTTGAGATACAATACAAATAAGATTCCGAAGAAGAAGACGGTGACTGTTTTTGTGATCTGTTGGAAAACCTGTATACATGTGAGAAGGCGTTAACTATACGTGTGGTTATTATGAGATCTGTGTTTCCCCGACTAAGAGTTTGGTGCTTCGAGAGGTTCGCTGTTTGGAAATAATTCTTTGAGACAGAAAGAGAATCAGTCATGAGCCAATAGGCTACAAGAACTTGCAGCGCTTCTTTCTCACAGATATCACATCTGTACAGAGAATACAACCAAACATATGTGTACATTACACTGATACCAGTGGGTTAATGGCCTTTCTCAAAATTTCTACTACTGCACCATTCTCGATTTTTCGAACATTCTTCGACTCAGTCGCGTTTTCGCTATATTAACGCTTCGTATTATTAAAAAATGACTTTAAACTTATTGTGTGTGCTTTTTGAACCAAATGAAAATGTCTGATATACATGGTGTTCGTAAATGATTGATAAAATTTCGGGGATAAAATGTGAGGAAACTACAATGCATACAGAAATATAACAGGTAAGTAAGTAAAAAAGAAATTAAAGCTATCCCTGTAACAGACCGTGAAGGCCCATAGAGTTGCGAGACGTTGAAGACCCCACATTATCTAGACAATCGGCTCGAAGATGGCGGTAAGGTTGTCAGCCTTACGCGCCGGCCGCGCTTTACTCCCCAAGAAAATTATTTAATTAATTCCTGGTACTCATTTCTGTTAGAGGCTGAGTCGACCCCAGGGCCATAGTGCGGCCGGAAGGGTTAGATCAATTGAAAAAATCCAGTGACCTCAAAGGGACTTGAACCCGCGACCTTCCGGCTTGCAGCATAGTGCCTCAACCAACTACGCTACCGCGTGCCCCCGCAAATATTACCGGTATTAGAGGAAAGTCAAATTCTCTGAGATTTCAAAATTGGCGTTGTATCCCCATATTACCTATATTTACCTCCTGGCTTCGCAATTTTCAGAAATGACGTCTCCTATCGAGAAGAGTTTTAGCTTGACTGAGTAGCGGACACAAATTTGTGAGCCAGTGTTCAGTGGGATATGTCACTTCTTTCTGTGGGGTTATGTGAAGGAACAAGAGTTTGTGCCACTCTACCACTGGATATTGATGAATTCAAGTTGAGCTGTCGAGACAGTCGACAGGAACATGTCAGAGAGAGAATGGAATGAGCTGGATTGGAGAATGGATATTTGTGGGGTCAGGAATGGAGCTCGCATTGAGCACCTTCAGGGTATGTAAATGGTTCTAGTTAAAACTGTATAGCTATAATACATACCTTGGTATAAAAAATTTAAATTGTATGAACCTTGTACGAACATTCTGTATTTATCTCCTTCCGTCATTCGATAGTTTATCACATTGCTTCCTTCGTACTAAACATAAAGTCCATCCGTACAGCCATTTTTCATTGTCTAGCTGAATGAATTTGCATCAAGAAAGTACTGTTTGATTTTGAGTTATGAGCTAATCAATTAAAACGACATTTATGTAATTCTATGTTTCCATTTGGGTGACAACTGTGAGCTTAACTGATTCGTAATGTAAAGCAGACGGAAGAAATTAACTTCTGCCAACTGGGTGATATTAATAAAACAAACAAAGAACGTGGCCTTTAGTCCGCAAGTAAACTATAAATAATTCCATTAATATAGATGGCATATTTTTACTGCAGTTTCGTGAATTTCTTTGTAATTCAGGTAAATGTTCGATCTAACAGAGGTCTGCTTCCGTAAAGTGGTAAAAACTCTGCAAATTTACGTATTCAAAATATTTAATTAAATTCCTTCACATATATCTCAGCCACAATCTGTATGCTCTTTTCGCTTGTTTATGAGATTGGTTTAGTAGTAGCATGGACTGGAAACTTTAATCGTGATAAACGACGTTTGATACAGCTATCTGTCGCACAGCCATGATTATCAGTTGTCAATATATTACAGCAGGAGCCGGGACAGTGTAGTCGGTATGGCGACTGGCTACGGGCTGGACGGCCGAGGGTCGAGAATTTTCTCTTCTCCACTTCGTCCAGACCGACTCTGGGGGTCCATCTAACCTCCTATCCAATGAGTACCATGGGCTCTTTCCCCGTGGGTAAAGCGGCCGGCGCGTGAAGCTGACCATTCACCTCCAGTTAGTGCCGAGGTCAAGAAAATGTGGATATATACACGAATATCCACCTCCCCAAACGCCTTCATGGCGTAGTGCTTAATTAGTTAAGTACAGGGATATCTTTACCTTTTACCAAAAATACTACAACTGACACCCAATTAGAATTCTCTCAAGATGAGGATACTCATGCCTGATTATGCGCTTCCGCCTGTCACCACCTGTAACCATTAACATTGAAGTCCACCGTTTGACCCTGTAACATTTATCTTAAAAATAAAATTCATTGTCTGGTAGACATTTTAATCTAATAGTGCATCTATTCGTAAGTCTCACAAGCTGAGGTGTCTCACAAAAACGCTAGAATGCTATACAGAGTGAAACTATTTTTTTTATTGCTAGTGGGGTGGGACTAAGCCCCAGATGATAGGTGAGGGTGATTGTGGAGCAATTGGTTGAAGGAAGATTGGCAGGGGAAACCGAAGTACTCGGAGAAAACCTGCCCCAGCGCCACTTTTTCCACCACAAATCCCACTTGACCAGGCCCGGGATCGAACCCGGGCCGCCGCGGTGGGAAGCCAGCGAATAACCGCTTGAGCTATGGCGCGGCACCAGAGTGAAACTAAGTTCGCTTATAAGGTCTCCATAGAGAGATTTTTCTACAGAAGAAGTAGAAGTGGTATACGACATATGCCCTGCGACACTCAGGTTTCGATATCGTCGTCAAATGCGGTAACGCGTTTCTTGGCGACACACACCGCGTTATTCGGTGTACTAAAGCCGCGCAAGGCAGAGAAGCGCTTAGTTGTAATCGAATGACCACAGAAGAGACAAGCGACGAATATTGCGACACGCTCTCAGCCGTCCGTACATCTCCTGCTGCACGGGAATATGTGCTGCGTTATTCTGGTCAACGTCATCCAGGCGCTAATGAGTTTCGACTACTAGAGCAGTGTCTCGTTGAGATATGAATTGTAACACTCATGGCACATGTGAATGCAAATCGCCCACGGACTGTACGTATCCCAGTCAATAAAAATGGTATATCTGTAGCTCTGAAACAAGACTGCTGAAAAGGCTGACGGGATATTGCAACCGAGGGTCCCCGAAACGCTTCATACAAACCACAAACCACTCGACGAGCACACATCTGTTTCCAGACGATCGTCCTCTACGGATGTAATTTTGAGAATGGCTATGCCATGAACGGGGGTACGCGGTAACGTAGTTGGCTACGGCCCTATGCTACAAGCCGGAAAGTCGCAGGTTCAAGTCCCGATGAGATCATTGGATTTTTTCAATTGACCTAATCCTTCCAGCACCACTATGGCCCTGGGGTCGACTCAGCCTCTAACAGAAATGAGCACCAGGAATATTCTTGGGGGTAAAGGGCGGCCGGCGCATAGGGCTGACAACCTTGCCGCCATCTGTGAGCCGATTGTCCAGATAATGTGAGAACCTCAACATCTCACAGCCCTATGGGCCTTCACGACCTGTTACAGGGATAACTTTATTTTTTACTTTAAGCCTAAGGAGGACTATGTTCATTTACAACTAGACGGTCCCGGGATGGTATCTCACCGGAGTAGCGGCTCTCAAATTGTGAAAACAATGCATAAATGGGCCATACCCTCAATTAAATAATTTTAGCGAGGGACATACGGTTACACCGCTATGATGAAAATTTCCAGGAGTGGTTGGATGCGACGTTTCCAGGAAGTTGGATTGGGGTTCGAGATGCGGTTTTATTGCTTCCGCGGTCGCTGGATCTAACAGTGATGTTCCTTTTCCTCCTCTGGGGACGCCTAAAGAAGCGCGGTGATGCATCCCCTCCCAGGACTATTAAAGATCTCGTGTTAAGGTTTCAAGTAACTGTGACAACGGTCGATGCCAAAATGTTAAGATGTCTTAGAGAAAATGGCGTTTGGAGCACTGCTCTTTGCCTCGAAATAGACGGAGGAAACTTCGAACACCTACTGTAATTATTAGACTCACATTGTTTCATCATATGATAACTTCGGCCATTTGAACGTCACGTGACACAGGTTTTCGGATATTTTCGACTTTAATTTACCAAGGAATCACACAACAGTGATGCTGTGCCCGAATTCTGCCCCATCAAATCCGAACTTGTTATGCTTCCTGAGTTTACCACGTTAATTTAACTAGGCGAACAGCGCTAACTAAAGCCACTGCATTTCCCTACCCCTCGTCATCATCATATTCTTCTTTTTCTCAATCCTTTGACGGGTTAGGCCCTCCGGCCTTTTCCCATTCCGAACTAATCATTAACTGTGAATCTTATAGACAGTCGGTAGGAATCCTTGGAATAGGGGTCGGCCTCAAGGCCTCTACCTTCACAGGACAACACAAACGTAGGCATACATCCACGCCTCGAATGGGATTCGAACCCATGAATGAAGACATTTTGTGCCTTAGACAATACTGCTGCTGTGTTCGAACCTTGTATTTTCACGTGTTTTAATTTATTTTTAGTTAATTTCGTCGTTAATGTTAATGCCGTTAACTTATAAAGTGTCCAGACATCTGTTCCTTTGGATATATTCGAAAAATTACAGAACTTAACATTTTGCAATTGTCGAATGCAGTATTTAGGTACGTGTATGCTATGTTATTTCTGCGAATGATTCGTGGGGTCTCAGAAAATATATACTGCTCAGTAAATTAAAGTTATTTGCAGAGTTTCTAATAACAAACTTTCTTCAGTTTCAAGACAAGAAACGTAAGACGGAACACACGTAACAAACAAGTTCAGGAAATTAACTCGTGTAAATCTAGATTTTTCCCAGCCAGTGTCAAGTTGTATTTGTTCTTCAGGTTCAAGAAAAAGGTCGTTCCTAGAATTGAAAGACGCTGCAGGAGGACATCAAACTCTTGCTACTCTCTCTCATTTTTCCGCGGTTACCAAGGCAACGTGCAATAAATATATACAGAATTGGTTCACTTATGTCTTGTCAGAGGCAACCGAAGTTCTCGTTTGTACTGACACCATTTCGGGCTCTCCTCAATTCAGTCCGATTCTCGAACCCAATATTTGAAAAAGAACTAATTTGCTCGGTGTGTTCTGAAAGTCTGTAATGCGTGACACACAAAACGGAGCTCTGTCGGAAAGCAGCCTGGAATATAGTATTTCAGTGTCTTTTAAGTCTGATTGATTTTTAGTCTATTTATAACCTGTGAGAGAAGGTACAGAGATTTTCCAAAAGCATGGAACTCAAACGTCTCTTTGTAGTTTACTCTCTTTTCCATAAGGAAAATAAGTTGGATGATGACGTCACCTTACTGAGTCCCTGTGTTCCTTTTTCAAAGTCTGAACTAACCGCTAGATTAACATGGAACTGGCCACGCCATAGTTCAAGCGGTTAGTAGCTGGCTTCCCACCGCGGATGCCCGGGCTCGATCCCGGGTCTGGTCAAGTGCGATTTGTGATGGACAAAGTAGCGCTGGGGCGGGTTTTCTCCGAGTACTTCGGTTTCCCCTGGCAATCTTCATTCCATCAAATTCTCCATCATCATAATCACCCGGGGCAGGCTACAATACGCCAATCAGTGGCCGCTGTGCCGAGTGGACCCAGCTGGACTCCACCCCCTACTAAACGAATGAAAAAAAAATTAACATGGAACTGGTATGAATATTAAGCCACCGGAGTCCATCAGAATTTCTGGTTTTGATTTCCTGCATTCGGTAATGACATCATGAAGGGCGTATGAAATTGGGACGTGGGAGTTGCAACAGTGTACCTAATTAGAGGCCTACAGTCTTTGGGAAGGAATGTACAACTGCTATTATATTAGTATTTTTTAATCTATAATAACAAAATGATGGTCGCATTAAATTTATATTTTGATGGCGTTTTTATAGCGATAATTAGAGATCCAGTAGAGCTCGGTATGTGAAATTTGGAATGGAGCTGGATCGTTCTTTTTTAAGTTGCTTATTTAACGACGCTGTCAGTTTCAGAATTCTAAAGTGTCGATAATGGGATGATTAGTGAACGTGGAGCAGTTGGTGGAACGAGAATTGGTAGTGAAAACCAGCCCCAGTGCCACTTTGTCTGCCAAAAACTTCACATGACATATTCTGGGGTCGAACCTGGGTCGCGGAGGTAGAAAGTCATTGTGTAACGATCTGAGTTATGGCACGGATTAGATGGAGCATGGACACTCCTGAAAATAATTTATAAAATACTGTTTATAGGAAAATATTTAAAAGCATGGCAATGGTGCCACGCTTCAAGGCTATATGCAACAAATTTAAAGTTGACAAAAACTGCACTTAAGTAGGATACTAAGTGCTACAAAAATTATATTAATAATATTAACAAACTACAAAAATAAATTATGGCTCTACTGGGATTCGATCATATGGTCATATACACATAGTCCAGTAAACAAACCCACGACATAGATTTTTTTTTACCTAAATATGACATTAGCAATAAAATATTCTTTCACTGGAAAACTCTAATAGGACAGCAGGCTTTATAGCGTCAGACGCCAACCGCACGTTCGATCACGTATGTACAGAGTTAAGTAACATGACGATTCACGAAACATTAACATAGGACACAAGCCTACTTAAGGTAACATACACAGATCGTGGCCTACTTAAAGTATTATTCTACTATCTAAATAGGAAAAAAGGCCTCGAGGACTGAATTACAAGCCAGAACCTATCACAAATAAATGCCACTCCTCAAAGTTCGACTTCCGGTCCAACTATTAATTGCGAATATGTTCTATGTTCTATATCCTTCCGGCTGACAAGGGTAATGCGGCTTTGAAGAAAGCAGTATTCTGGATGTTTCGACTGGACATAGTCTGTTAGCACCTACTCACGCTGGTTCCTCGCTCGCGGATTTTCTTTTTTTTTTTCTACCATGTGGATGGAGGCGATACGTTCCTCTGAAACGTCGGTTAACACAATACCTACACGGCGCCACATCCAAGAAAACTGCTTTCTTCATGTTCTATAGTTTTTATTTGTCGGATCACGGTTTAAAATCTCGTGATAAATCATTTTACCAGCTTAGTTCTTNTATAAAATCTTTGTTAACCTACACGCGTCAATTTGTTTTCCAAAATTGGCACTTTTTAAAACTTCAATTCAAATTAAAATATCTTTAAATTCTTTTTCTTTTTCCAAATTTTAAAAATTAAAATTTCTCGGGGTACTCCCACTATGTCTATAGTGCTGCAGCGGCCACTTCTTGTTTTATCGCTGTTTAGGTATTGTTCTGTGTAGGCTCTCTGTGCGTGTGCCGCTGCCGAAACATGTAGTGTAGAGGAAGGAAAGAAGAAAGAACTACAATTAAATTGTTGCACTTAAGACGGAGTTTGTCTCATATATTGTGTGAGTGTAACAGGATGCTTAAATATAATATTAGTTCTTTCATATCTAAACACCACATTTAGTTATGACAAAGAGTCAAACCTTTACTTCAGATATGACGCCTTTCAGAAGAGACAGCCACTCCACTTTCTGCGTGTGAACAGCCGATAACATATGACAGGGAAGAAGAATTTTCTTTGGTCGGGGAATAAACACAGACTACTTCACTTACGTTATTGAAAATGAAAGTATCGTATTTCTAACGTCCATGTATTTATCGTCCGTCAATATTGCAACACTTGTTGACATGGACGTTAAGTTAAACAACTGCTGAAATACAGAATCGCATTTCTAGAACAGTCTCTAAATTAACTAACTTCATGAAACCCAGTCCTTCCTGAGAAGTGAAGATTCTTCTCTTCGTGAGAATTTCACGCCTCTTATTACAGCGTTCATAAGAGCTCACCAGTACAAGTTCACACTATCCAGCCAATCAAATTCTCATTATCACGTGCTATTTCTTTAAGACTCAGTTTAATATTATGTTCCATCCTTGCCTATATCTTTCAAGCCGTCTTCTTCCTTCAGGTTTTCCTAAACTCTCTATTTCTCCCTTCTCTCACGTGCGTTACATCTCATCCTCCACGAATTTATCTACTTACTAATATTCGATGAAAAGTTCATATTATGAAACTGTTGTTAGATTTCAGTCCCTTCTGATCGCTGATCTATTGCTTAGCTTACACGTCGAGCCTGAGAATGAATTAGATATGGTCTTCCGAAATGTCTGTGGAGTTCTACCTAATTACACGGCCTTACGATCCAGACGATCAGAGTTTCTATGAAGCTCCTCATTATGCAGTTTTCTCCTTTCATCCGTCACTTTCGTGCTTTCGGTTCCAAATGCCCTCCTCCCCACCGTTTGCAATATCCTCACTTTACGTTCTTCCCTTGTTGTGATGGACAAAAGTTCACATTCATACAAAACAACAGCTAACTTATATATTTCTGAATTTGAATCATCAGGCTATTTGACACCTGCAGGAAGAGATAAAAGATTCTGAACTGAACGGTAGCAAGCATTCACCGAATTCTTTCTGCTCTAAATGTCTTAGTGTTTGGGAGTTTTCGGATTGTAAAATTATCGCAGAGGTAACTGTCATACGTTTGATCTGTGTTCTTCTCGAAAATTTAATATAAACGTTGGGGTAGTTCTTTCTACTACGTAACAACTACTTCTAGAATCCATCACAATTCATCAGTCACAATCATCCTTCAGTTCTTCCAAAAGCTTATTCTGACTCCTCTACAAACAGTTGTTTCTGAGTCTGGTCAAATGGTTGTCAGGTTAGGTTCACTGCTTCCAAAGGCTTTCAATGTACACAGCTCTTCGGTGCAGATGTTCTGGAGGAATCTGTTCCAGTCATGATTAAAATCTCCATTTCCCGTCATATTCCCAGTATCATTCGCCCAAGATGAATTGAGTTTGTATCAATATTTTAAGTGAGGCTGACCGGTCAACCAAACCGCCATGCAGACAGTCTTCAAGCCCAATAATCTCACCGCCTGCCGTCCATCCAGTCAGTAAGTCAGCCATTTAGGTAGTCAAACAATCGGTCAGGCGACCAGTCATCCAGGCAGTGACTCAACCTGTCAGTGACAGCCAGTCGGACAGCCAGCTAAAGAATCAGCAATGCAGTCAACTAAACAGTCAGTTATTCATCTATACAAGCATGTCCGCATTCAGTCTGCAAATAAGGTAGGTAGTGAGATGACCGCTCAGTCAATTAGTCACTAGACCTTCAGTTAGTCTGTAACCCATGAATCCATCTAAGGCAACCAGGGAATCAGTAAGCAAGCCATTGTGCCACAAACGATCAGATGAATCCAGTTCTCATTCCGCGATCCATGTAGTCAACACTGCCTTGACCATTATGTCTATGTTGATGACCTTGCTAACACTCATACATAACACGCACCTTTAAACAAGACAACGACGTTTGAGGAAACGAAACTGTTTCTCACAAGAATGGCGTGATTTATTTGTCCTACAGTTAAACACAGGATTTTCGGACTTGCGATACTTTGTACCATTTCCAATGTATCATCTTATAAATATTTCTTTCAGGCCTTCAGTACTAACATTTCAGAATTACTTTAAACAAGTACAGTTATTCCCTGGCTCATCCTCAAATTTCACTCTTCGCTCTTTCCTAACTTATTAGCCGTATATTGCTATTAGTTTAACGTAACATCTGCAGAACTTTAAACAACAGTCTGTCTGTGAGTTCCAAAGGCGGATAATAGGTTCTCCACTTTACATTCAAGGAGTGCGTGCTACAGTTACTGCGCTGCGCCTATCTTCCACAATATCCGCCTTCAGGATTCAGTCAGACAATAGCAGAGCATTTGAGGCAGGGTCCTCCCTTTGTCACCATCTCCCGATCGAGTCTAGGAAACATCCTGCATCCTATTCAAATGGGATGGTGTTTATTTCTCTGGGAGTAGAGCGGCTGAAGCAGAACGTTTTCTCTATGCAGAGCCGAGTTCAGGATTGCGTGTTAAGCCGTGCCAAAGCCCAGGATGTTATTTGCCGGCATGGTTCGCTTTTAGCTTGCGCATCCAGAACAATCACTCCAAACAGCAACAGCTGCGTCTGGACTGACGGACTCTTGAGGTGCCGGTGTACGACTCACCTTGAGTAAGTTCTCTCCAGCCTACGATAAACAGACCCTTAGACTGGACGGAGCGGAAAATACACTGTTTTATTGCACCTAAACATCTTAGGGCAGGCATGTCAAACTCAACTTGTACAGAGGGCCACCTCAGCCCTATAAATAATAGTCCAGGGCCGCACTTCAAAATAGAAATATACATTAGATTTTGATACAAGGAAATTTAATTCTATTTATTATTTAGGAATAATTTCAATATAATTACCTAAAGTCACATATCTTACAGTTTTAAAAAGCAAGAGAATTCCATTTTTGACAAGTATCAAACAACTTTTCAATATGTAGAAAGAGAAATTACACAAGAAATTATGTTAGAAATAGCAAAACATTGAATTTCCTGCAGCCTGCTAATTTATGTCTGGGTGAGACTTCTTGTCTTCTGGTCTGTTGGAAAATTGTCTTTAGAAAAAATATTTCTACTAAAATTTTAATATTGATTTTAATATCAATTAACTCTAAAAGTTGAGGGGCCGCACTTTGTGGCTATGGGGGCCGCATGTTTGACACTGCTGTCTTAGGGGCCTTCCAACCTCTCATGCTAGACAAGTTACATACCCGCCCCGCTCGGGGCCCCTGTCCGTGACCTGCTTTGCCTATACCTGAACTCACCGCTGGCTACAGTAGAACTACAAACTCTTAGTGTATGGTTTTAGTAGCCTTCTTCGCGGTTGTGGGGCGTAGTCTGTTACTACGTTAAAATACACATTGAACAGTAAGAAAAAGAAAAGTGCACAAGGCAATGTTTGGCCCTAAGTGGAAAGAAACGAACAGGCTGGTTCTTGGTTTATATAACGACAATTTCAATATCTCAGATCATGCAGCGTCCAGCGATTAACAAATGACTAACTGGAAATGCCACGGAAGGGAGCGGTTGTGACAGAACTGTACCTAAAAACAGCGTGAGAAGCACGGGAAACCTAAGTCAGATTATCCTGTCTCTGGGCTTAGGGTTCATGCCCGGAACATCCCGAAAAGTAACTGGGGGCCCTACGACCATTATATTTGGTGAAATAATTCACGAAATAATGATGTAATATTTTCGGTGTTTGCGAGAAGAATAAAAGGGTACTGGATTGATTGAGTGGATTTACTGACACTTCTTTACAATTACGACCAATTGTAACAGCTCACACATTGAACACTTTCTGAACGACATCTGTCTTACGAATCTCTATGAATAATGTTTCACTAATCTCGAACTGATCTCTACTTGAATTCACGAATGCACTGGCTTCTATAACTATGACGCGGGCGGGATAGAAGTCACAATGTCAAACAATTCCTCTGTTGTCACGGGATTGCCTTCATTAACATTCGTTGGTGCGGAAACAAGTTTTTACTTAGCCGTTGTCTAGTAGATGGCCATATTCCGTCACAATAATAACAGTAATCATCACTACAATAACAGAAGGTGGTAAAATCTGTGACTTGCATTTTGGTGTTGTTCCTTGTGATATTCGTGGCAAAGTCAGGGATTTCGCCTCCAGTTACACCACGGCTGCTCTTTCCCCGGTCCTTCCCAATTCATACCGCCATTCTACGCTAATTATGCATACACATTTTTCATTCATTCATCAAAGGCTCTACAGCCCTTAGTTGGGTCATGGTCTCTTCTTCAGTTTTCGTAATCTTTTTTACACAGACGGTAGGACTCCTTGGATGAGTGATCAGCCTGTCGAAAGGCCGCTACCTGCACACAGGACAGCACAGACACAGAATAAACGCACACATAGAGAGCCACATCTTGAGTGAGATTCGAACCCACCATCCCTGTGTTCGAGCGAGCGGAGACAGTTCATGCTTTAGACCGAGCAGCCACTGAAATCGGAAATTATGCGTAATAATAAGGTCTATAAATAAACCATTAATATGTAAATAAATAAGAAAAATAAGGGAAGAGAAAGAGAAGGGATAAGAGAAATGGAAGAGATAAAATAGAAACAAAGATAAATACAAGACAAACAATAAAACAAAAAAGGAAAGGGTTAATAAGAACAAGAAACTTAAATAATAAAAGGACTAAGAACAAAAATGAGAAATAAACAAAAGAAGGAAGATATACGTATCTTTCCGTACAGTTAATATTCATTTAATGCAAAATGGCATTACCTTGAATGCCTCCCTGAACTTGTGAGACATGATGTGGTAGAGCACGGGGTTCACTGTAGTGGACATGTAGTACAGAATGCCCGAAGTGTAGGTTAGCGTTTTGTACACGGTCAGTAGGACCGGACTGTCCGAGTTGTTGCTGCGGGCGTACATCGCCAGGAGTCGCTGTGCGTGGAACGGCGCCCAGCAGATGAAGAACGCCACCACCACTGCCACTGTAAGAAGTGAAACAGGCATTAGCAAGGGTGCCTAGTGCTGCTAATGTCGTCGTGACATGTCACTAGACAAATATCAGATGGGATTCACTTCGTCGACATACTTCCTGCATTAGATGTGACGTCATCACCTAAGTTTATCTAATTTATTTTCATGTGCTGATTAAATACTATCAAATATTTCGCAAATAAATGACAATCTTCTGGAGAATACGAGATATTGAAGAAAATCTACAAATTATATGCACGAATAAACGAGTTAAAACTCTGAGGACATAATTCTTATACCAAAACTTTTTAACTTTCTTAAAAAATAATTAAGATATTCTAAATAACTTCACGATTTTGTGTGTGAAATGTAGAGTTCCAGTAAATATGACGACATAAACCGGTTAACCGTTTTACTGACATGCACTCCATATCAGATCTGTGTAACAAATGCATATGAATCGCTCTTCTTTTGTTGAGTTTCTCTCAATTTGAAATTGAAGCTAAATGTCTTCATACAAATTTTTTCTACCGCGTTAGAACGCTTATCAAATGTACATATACGGCATGTATTCCAAAATTTAAGTGCAACCTCATTCAGAGTTGCAATAGATGACAGTCAACATGCAGACATTCCCGAAGGTAAGAGAGAGCGCCTACTGTCTGACAGCACATTCTTGTACTTGGAGAAACTCCTTTCCACATCTGCAGACACAGTGGGAGCGTACTTGAAGTGTACCAAGTCACTAGCAGTAAGTTCTTCTTCAGTACTGAAAGCGCTGAAGCACTCTCCTGTCAGAATTCGAGAAACGCTGCATAATGTTCCATAACCTGAGATTTTATCCAGAAGGTTTTTCATTTTTCTTGACACCATTTTACCAATGTCCTCTGACACTTACTCCAAATCACTGGCTATTTTTTCACGACAGCGAGCGAATCTTCTAGCATTCTAGCGTTTGATTCCTTCTGTCAAGGAACTGAAATTTGCCTTTATGAAGGCCGGCTGTGCTTCCATTTCGCTGCACGAGAACTGTTCCTCAGCAGCTTCAATTGCCCTCGCATCCTCCGTCTTCAATGAATCTACAGTGTTTTTCACTACCTGAATATGATCGCAATAGTAAATTGCAGCATCAATCCACGTTCCCCACCTTGAGATGACGGGTTCCGGGGGCAGTTGAACACCAGGAGCCATAGACTTAAAACTGCATTTTATGAGATGGAGCCTTGACGAAAATCTTCTTTGTCCATGACACGAGAGCATCCACTTGAGGAAATCTTGATCTCACTTCCTCCGTCACTCTATGTAGTCCATGTTCTAGGCAAGTAACGTGCACTAATTTCCTATAAAACGACATTATTGACTTGCCTGCTTTTAAAATACATGGGGCTGCATCGGTCACAAAAAGCAAGACGTCGTCGTGACGTATACCCTCTGGCCACAGTAGATACATCGACCTGTCGAAGAGTTTACAAACTGTGGAGTGATTAACGGACTCTAGCACCTCACTCGTAAGCAGAAACACTTCACCTGGTCCATCAGTTTCCAAGGTTCCAATGAAGGCGTTTGCCATGTAGCACGAACGTTTTGTTCGAAATTTGCACTGCTCGTATATGCTTGTTGCGGCCGATATGTTTTTGTACAGTGAAACTTTTTCTGCCGCAAACTTTGTGTCACGCCTTTTACAGTATAAAATGTTACCGCCAGTTGAAATTATATCATCTCCAAACTAAGCTGCAATCTGCTTTATATGACAGGATTTAGATGGCTTTGCTTTAGGAATCGTGATAAAATGAATCACTCTAGTGCAACACAGAACTGAAATTTTCACACTGAGAACCTTTCGGCAACTGTATCTTTGTGTGTACGGTCAAGGCGAGAAACTGAAGACAGATGTAGTTTTATTGAGCAACAATATGTCATAAAAAGCGAGGGATTCCGACTAGAAATATTTGTCACTAAGCAAATTCCTTTGCACAGAACTTGGAAAGGCTGCAGTGTGAGTGACCGCTGTCTTATCCTGCTGCCAGCTTAAAATGTTTTATGATATGTAATGTCAGCACTTTCCGCAAAACGAACGGAAAGGACGGGACATGATTACAACTTATTATCGCATACTATGGTAGCAGGAACTTGGGGTGCAGCTGCAGGCTGCCTGTTTAGAGGCATGAGAAAGAGACAGAGCACTTTACTTGCATATTATTCACATTTCTGAAAGCATGTGAAGAAAAATTCCCTAAAATGGCTAAAATGATAAAAAATACCCTTAAAAGTCCAAACATTTACCGAAAAATTACCTCAAAACCGAAAAAATTCCTAAAACTTAAATATGACGAAAAATGGCCTATAAAAGTTACATTTCTGTAACCAGTAGCTCATCTCCGAAATTTATATATTTACAGGCATCGAATAGGATACAAGGGGGGAAAAAAGATGACGTCATCAAAACCTGCTAATGACCATATGCAGAACGTCTATAAAGTCTGCAGACACAGCGAGATGAAATGGAATGTGTTCTTGTGTTCCAACATTTCACCTGCCAAGTCCGACATACAAAGCAAGAATTGCACTTCTTCGTGACGTAAAAAACGAGCATGAGACAGAAACATGAAAAGTAACATGACAAACCACAGTAAACTGAACTGGGGTAACTACGGCTTATATAGCCTACATGACTCTTAGCATAATATTAGTACTGACTTTTATAAGGAATTTATGACACGGCTGTTTTAAATATTATATATTTTTATGTATGAATTGTAAAGTCTCTCTTTAATAGGATACACCCCTGAAGATGTTTTTGCATGACAGAAACATGTGGGAGTTTTAACAGGTAATCAATATAAGGAAATAAACTAGATATACTTAAATGGTAAGTTGCATCGTATTCTAAAAAATTTTAGGTTTAATAAAAGGAAATGGACTATATAAAATTTCATGTATTCATTACTCATGGAACTAAAGCTACAATGGATATTAAATTTGGTACTTGGAATGTTAGAAATACGTACAGAGCAAGTGAGCTGGGGCAGTGGCGGGAAGAAATATCAAAATATAAGTAACATTTAGCGGAAACACGGACGATCAGACGGGACGGAGGTGGCACAGAATCAGCAGGCGAATATACATTTTTCTATGGAAAGGGGAATGATAATTATGAATTAGGCACAGGTTTTTTCGTATATAAGAAAATGATATCAGTAGTTAAGAGCGTATAATTTGTTAGTAATAAGATATCATATACCATAAAGATACCATAAAGAAAAACACACGAACATTAATTAACGTTATTAAGGAGGTTGATCTATAAGCGAACACAGAAAACTAAGTATATGTTGCTGTCTCGTCACCAAAATGCAGGGCAAAATCATGACATAAAGATAGGAAACAGATGTTTTGAAAATGTGGCACAGTTCAGATATTTGGGAACAACGATAACAGATCGAAACCTGATACAGAAGGAAATTAAGAGGATTTGATTTGTAAGGGCATAAATAATTGAAATAAGAAAAATCTACACCAGTCACACTTGACGGAACTGTTTAACTTTTCATGAAATTGAGGGGACATTGAACTCGGGTAATGCTTGCTATCTTTCAGTCCAGAGAATTTGGTCTTCTCGTCTGCTGTCCGAAAACATGAAAATTAGAATATACAAAACTATAATTTTTCCTGTGGTTCTGTATGAGTGTTAAATTTGGTCTCTGGCATTAAGAGAGGCACATAGACTGAGGGTGTTTGAGAACAGGGTGTTGAGGAGAATATTTGGACCGAAGAGAGATGAAGTCACAGCAGGTTTGGCGTAAACTGCATAATGAGGAGCTTCATAACTTGTACTCTTCGCCAAGTATAATTAGAATGATCAAGTCAAGGAGGATGAGATGGGCAGGCCATGTAGCAAGAGTTGGAGAGAAGAAGAATGCTTATAGGATATTGGTGGGAGAGACCGAAGGAAAGAAACCACTGGGAAGACCAAGGCGTAGGTTGGTGGACAATATTAATTTGGATGTTAGAGAGATAGGATGGGATGGTAATAACTGGATTGATCTGGCTCAGGATATGGACCAGTGGAGGGCTCTTGTGAACACGGTAATAAGCCTTCGGGTTCCATAAAATGCTGGGAAATTCTTGAGTATCTGCAGAATTGGCGGCTTCACAAGAAAGGTTTAGCTCCATGAGTAAGTGAGTAGCAGTTATGGACGAGGAATAGGGTGCCCATAAATCAGCAGCCCCCGCCCCCAAAGAAACCCGAGACAAGTAGCATTCAGTGAGCATGCGCACAGCGATCAAATCAAATCGTGTGGAAAAGAGGATGTGATACGTAAGTAAGCATCTTAAACACACAGACAACCATTTTCGTAGTTACTTCTATAATCTTCATGTTTTATTCAATTTCTTTTACTTCTTCACAACAGAAACGTTTCAATAATGTTAAAACACAATAAAACTGACTACATAAATTCAGGCATGTCAGTCATGTTTCCGGTTACATGTTCTTGACAATGGATTTAAGTGTGTGTTTTATAACTCGATATTAAGAGCTTCATCAATGCAAGAACTGATCAATCTAACACAAACGATTTTTTTTTACTGGATGACAGTTAGCGTTCATGTAATGGAATATTACGCCATCTTGACGACCAATTTAAACAGAAAATTTACAGTTCAGCAGAAAATGTAAATGCTTCTTAATCTGAGATTTCTTGTGAGTAACATAGAAAGGGGCTTATATGCGTCCAGTGATCATATGTGGGGACACCAGGACACAGTAAAGACGGGACTGTTCCGAGAGAAACGGGACTTATGGACACTGCCCACTACACATTGTATAGCAACAGGTTGATTATTCACGAGTAATGTCTTGGGTTACAGAAGGATTACAAATGATAAGGCGAAAAGGATGTGATGTGAAGCCATCTCTGTCTGTTCATATCAATATCACAGTATTTTTGTAAAGGTTGGAAAAATCATATAATTAAGAATGCCTTCTCCTCAAGGCCGAACTATAATTAGGGATCTCTTGAATATGAAGCGTGGTTCAAACCAAAAATATATCTATATTCAGTGGTTTCAGGATAAATAAAATATTTTAGGCCCATAGTAAAAGTTGTGGGATAATCAGATTTTGAATAATGCCAAAAATAAATTTTGTTATCAATAATATTTCGATCCCCTTCGATGTTGAATGAATAAAAGTCCAGTTATTTTGATGCAGCAATTACTCTAGTGCCCAAAATTTAATTTCAGGACATGCTTAATCATTTAATTCATCAATGGCTCTACAGCCTTTGTTGGGCCTTGGCCTCTTTTTCAGTTTCGTAATCTTTTTTACATAGACGGTAGGACTCCTTGCACGGGGGATCAGCCTGTCCCAAGGCCGCTACCTACAGCAGAACAACACAAACACAGAATATACGCACACATAGATATGCCTTCAGTGGAATTCGAACCTCAAGAGAGAAGAGAGTTCAAGCATTAGACTGCGCGGCCACTGTAAACGGCCATGCCGAATAATAAGTAGAGATATTTTGTTTCATACACTCACATTTAAAGTGTCTATGAATATTTGTTCTTGCACCAAATCCTCATTTTCGGCGAAGGTTTAATGTCAGTCGAGGTTCTGTGGGTGGCGAATATAAAGTTGAGGTTTGTTACTTGTCCGGCAAATTATATACGATGTAAGATCCCATAAAATCGTAATCTTAAGTCATGTTATAGTGACACATACCATTACTTTGGGGCACGCCGTAGGGTAGTTGGTTGAGGCACTATGCTACAAGCCGGAAGGTCGCGGGATCGAATCCCGATGAGATCATTGAATTTTTTTAATTCACTTAATCCTTCCAGCCGCATTATGGCCCTGGGGTCTACTCCGCCTCTAAGAGAAATGAGTACCAGGAATATTCTTGGGGGTAAAGGGTGACCGGCTCGTAAGGTTGACAACCTTACCGCTATCTGTGAGCCGATTGTCTAGAAAATGTGGGAACCTCAACGTCTCACAACCCTATGGGCCTCCACGGCATGTTAAAAGGATACCTTTACTTTTTTTTTTTACTTTTTTATAACGAAATCCAAAGGGAACCGAATGTCTACGTATATGTTGTCATCATCATGAACTATACATAAATAATTAGGTTTACATCCTTGTTCCTGAAACTTCTAAGTGTTGATGAAATATCCACTTATTCCGAGGGTTCAGAAAATATGCTCTCTGAGATTACTTTCGTGCGGTGCTGAACATGTCCTGTGTTTCATTTGGAAGGATGCACCAAGATCATCTGTACTAAAATTGAAAATGACGCTCTTGAACAGCACAGAGCATATACTGGCATAGGCTGGAAGAACAGCTGCAAGTGTGTGCCACGGAACGTGCGTGGAAGAGAATTTGGCTTATTTTAAGGCATCATTCCTGCTTCAGCCTGAAGAAACTGCATAAAATTTATTGGAAAATTCTAACCGGACACCTCGGTTAATGAAGTCGAACATTCCGGTCGCTGAGGGCGGTCAGGGTTCAAGGTCTGCCATGTCAGATGATATTTCTCTTCGCTTAGACTACCAGATTTTCTTATAGTAGTGGTTACTGGGTTCTTTTCTTTTGTCTGAGGTTCTCGGCTTTAATCTCAGCTACCGTGATTGGCAGTATTCGTGGTCCTCGTCAGTTAATGTATTTGAATTCTTTAAATAGGTTACGACATTTCATATCCCCTCACATTCATCCGGTCATTACATGATATTGTGACATTATTCTTGAAAGCCGGAACAGTGGAGTCAGAGCAGCTCCGTAGTGAAGTCCGTTGCTAAACAACAGCTCTGCGAACACGTCTCCGCAACAACGAACGTCAACACTATTTTCTATTGGGTCCGAATCTCAATTATATATGGAGGACAAAGTGCTACCGGCCAACTGTGGTTAGAATTCAGTCGCCAGCCGGCAAGGACAGGAGTCGTTCACAAAGTCTCCACAACTGGAAGTTGCTGGGAAGTAAAAAGTACATGAAGACACAGCAGACTTGGGCCACTTGGGACATGTTGTTATTTGGTGATTGTGCACAACAGTGAAAGTTTTATGATTATCTGCAGTCACAAGAAATCAGCAACCAGTAAACATAAAATCAGTCCAAATCCTGCATCTAGTCACGAACGCAGGAGAATTGTGTCAGAAAAAGTATTGGGTTTATTGGATATGCGTTTATATTACGTCAAGCTGAAAAGCAAGTGGAACAGGCACAGGATACAGCGTCATAAACCGCGTGAGCAAAACTGAAACTCAACTGTTTCACTGGAAAACTCCTTGTATACAAGACAATACTGAAGCCTATTTGGACTTAGGTGCACCATTATGGAGAATATAGAAATGTTGCAGAGATTTAAAAATAGAGTACTTCGCGCCATAGTCAATGTACCGTGGTACGTCCCAAACAGATTGCTACATGCCGATCTAGGCATACCCACAGTACGGGAAGAAACAACAAACATCAGCCGTAAATATAAAGACAAGATCACAGCACACCCAAATAACCTGGCAACCATATTTTTAAACGACGCAGACGAGCCCAGAAGACTGAAAAGGCATAAGCCAACCGACCTAACGACGCTGCTCACATAAATGCAATACAGTAACAGAGTCACACTCGAAATAGATTCCCAGAGAATGCTCACTGGAGCATTACTCTCCCCGACAGGTTCTCTCTTAGTATATAAGTCTCTTTCACTGTCAAATATCCTTTTACGAGTAAGGTTGTAACAATAGCTCTATAACGAAAGGGCTGCCACTGCTTCTGCCTATCTCATCCTCTCTGTCTTGATCATTGTGAAAGTATGACGAGCACTACAAATTATGTTTCCCATTATGCAGTTTCTTCTATCGTCCTATGATTCCATCCTGCTTGTGTCCAAACATGTCCATCAACATCCTGTTCTGAAGCAGGGTTTTCTGTGCTGCGTGGTCCGCGTGGAGGAGTAGATCTGCCTAGGGGTATAACCGGGCCTTCCTCTTCCTGGCGGATATTAATACGGGGACCTGGCTCTCCAGGTTGGGGGAGTCTCTAATCTGAAAGAGTAAAATATGGTCGAGAATCCCACGGGACTCTGACCTGAGAATGACTGCGGTGGTGAGGACCATCAGCAATTGCAAACGACAGACCCACAGACTATAACCACAAATGTTCAGTTTGAAAATAAATTTATTGTGTCGTGAGTCTCAATGGGTTTGCCGCCAAGACGAACCGATTGACAGTAATCCGCCAGTCGGGAAGTAACTCTGACTCTGTTTTTAAACACCCTATGTCTATATTCTTCCCTTGATACACAACACTGAGATTCATGTCAGCAAAAATCAGGGTACATTTCAGTTTTGTACATTTAATCTTCATGTTTCTAGATACCAGGTGAACAGACAAGATATTCTGAAAAGAATAATAGCAAGATTTGCTCGAGTTTCGTCAACTCTTAATATCCTCGTAAATCGAACACACTTCTATTACTCTGTGGGATGGTCCAAATCCACAACAAATTTGTCAAGTCTCTGAGCACGTACAGTGCAGGATGTGACATCCCAGAGGGCCATGGGTTTAATATTCACCGTAATGATGAACTCAGTGCCGTAAAACTCTCATCTATAAAAGATTTCATTACGTCAGAGGATCCAATATAGCAGTTGCGGGCCATAGAAATAAATCGCAAACGAAGGAGACCATCAATATCGATTCAAATATTCCCACTAATCAAAGGTTTCACATTCGCCTCGTCTCCAAGGTTCTCCTCAAAGGTACAATACCTCAGCGTATTCCATTGATCTACATTCTGGTCTGACTAAAGGTAGAATTATCCCCGCGCTTAAGTGAGTTCCATCGGCTTGGATGGAGATGATCGGTCACCTTCACGACCCGGCCTCTCTACCCTCAACGAAAGAACCCCGGAATCCGTTACATAGAAAGTTTTGTGTGCACCAGAGCCAGTCTGGAAGTTGCTAGACCAAAATCTTTCGTCTTTTCTGCGAATTGTACCCCGGTTTCTTAGCCCCTCAGTCCGTAGTCTAGTCACTATACCGACTGAGCTATGGTAGTAGGCTACCACACTAGAATAAGAACACAGATATAATGGCTGAAGTTGGACTATCACAGTGATACAATTTCTTTATTAAAACCGACACAACACAACTATATTAAGGTCAGTGCCAAGTTTGGCTCTGCTATATGTTTCGGCTATTAAAAGCCATCATCAGGCAAACACATGTCTAACATACACCACTGAACTGCAGTACTAGTAAAGTTGGATACAATAATATTAATTATATTATTGTAGTAATAGTATACGAGTAAAATTGGATACAATAATACTAATTGTAAATTGTAACGGACTCTAGTATTTCGTATTCAGGTATAACGCCGTGAAATTATAATTTCAGTACAAAAACCTAATTTTTCTCTTTAAGTGGAAAGCACAGGAATTTGAAATCACTGCATCTACAGCACTTCAAAAGGCAATTAAACCCCGTAACTGTGGGACGTAAAGTAATCGAATAAGCGACGCTCTTGTGTTAGAAACAAGAAGCTTCACAGCCGATATGCATATCATGAAGGACAGAGAATCCCTGAAAGTTTAAATAGAATCTTCTGTATCAGTTAACATTTTGTATAATGGCCGCGCCATAGCTCAAGCGGTTAGTCGCTGGCTTCGCACCGTGGCGGCCCGGGTTCGATCCCGGGTCTGGTCAAGTGGAATTTGTGGTGGGCAACGTGGCGCTGGGGCAGTTTTTTTTTTCGAGTACTTCGGTTTCCCCCGCCAATCTTCATTCCACCAAATTCTCCATCATCATAATCGCCCGGGGCAGGCTACAATAGGCCAATCACTGGCCGCCGTGCCGAGTGGACCCAGTTGGACTCCACCCTCCACTAAGCGAATTAAAAAAAAATATTTCGTATATAAAGGACATTAATAAATAAATGTTTAAGTAGAAAGAGGGAGTACGTGTACTGGTTATTTGTAGATTTACAGAAGCTTATAATACAGTGGCGAGGGAGTCCTTATGTTGGAGACCGAGTAGATGGAGCTCACTCATCGACTAATCTCATTGAAAGTTTGAAGAGTATGTGTAAGGATGTTAGTATAGGAGTGACGTGGGAAGGCATTTCCATGCTAGAGATGTCTGGCTCAAATGATGGGTTCAGACTGGGTTGTGCTTATGTGCAGCCTTATTCAACGTATTTGTTGATGACATACTGATGAAACTCGATAAGGCCAACACCCATCCTCCAGTAATGCTAAGGGAACAGATATCAAGATCACGTTTTGCAGATGATCTAGTAGCAGGCGTAGACTTTTCTGTCGTACAAGAAGAAGCAAAGTAAGCAGAGTCGTCATTCCATTCCATTCCATTCCACTTTCTTCTACAGGGCGTTCAATCAAGGAGGAAACTTCGCAACACCGGTGACCGGGCCCAATATTCCTCACAGATTGCTCCTGTAACTGTAACGGCGCGCGTTTATCAGCTCTAATGACTCATTCTGCTATGGGCAGTTACAGCAGCAATCTGTGAGAAACGTTGGGGCGGGTCAGCGGTGTTGCGAAGTTTCCTCCTTAATTGAACGCACTGTATATGGAGGTGACTACTGAAGTGGAAAATGTAATAACATAAACAAATGAAGATGCGGGAGCTATGCAACTTAAATGCATGTAAAATATATGCAAACTAGTTTTATATTATTATCATAGATAATAGTACGGCAGGAACACAAAATCGCAGACGCACAGTTTCTCCGTTCAAGTTGACCGTAACAGAGGAGCTTACTGATTTCATAGACGACGGCTGTACTGTTACGTCATCTTCATCTGGGCATGCGCGCCAAGTACTACACCGCAACATGGCGGAAAACTGTATTTTGAAGCGATATAATTTCACTAAAATCAAGTTAAAAAATCGGAAATAAAGCATTTTGTTTGTATTTGTAAGTAATACGTGTAGTCAGAGACGTGCAGCATTAATGAAAACACACGATTAATGGAACATTGCAGCTGTACCTATGTACCTGTTCTTAATGTGTCTCTCCGATTATTTATTTTCTACCGCCTCTGTGGTCTAGTGGTCAGAGTTCCTGGCCACTGATTCAAATGTTCCGGGTTCGATTCCCGGCGTTATATATATTATATATTATTTATTATACTGCAATTTGGTTTTAGCCCGGTGGCAGTAGTACACAATAGGACACAACAGACAAGTAACACACATTACACTAAGTGACAACACGTTCAAACAAAACACAATACACAAAACACAACAATAAGGACATCCTACCACAGTGACACCAGATTTTCTAAGAATTAGTGGGTCTGGAACGGGGTCCACTCAGCATCGTGATAATAATTGAGGAGCTATTTCAAAGAAATAGCGGCTCCGGTCTAGAGAACCGAGATTAAGGGCCGGGGGGATCCGTTGCGCTGACCGCGTGACATCTATTCGCAAAAGCTGGTACTATCTTCGTCGACTAGCGGCGGTCGCTCGGTCGGTATAGTTCGCTTGCAGACTACATGCCACGGATTTTGTTTATTATTTATTTTATAAAAAGTGTGGCATGTATTGTATTCTCAGGAAGGGTCAAATTAATGATATATAACTGTATTTAAAATTATGAACACAAAACATGACAACAAAGAATGAAGAAACAGTATTCATGTTTTATTAAACCCTTCATAATCAAAGTAAGTTATGATTCTGTATTTCAGCATCCCGTTGCAATTGTTCAACTTAACGTACATTATTTATCGTCCGTCAATATTGCAACACTCTTCCATTCACCACTCAATTTTTAATTTAACATTATACACCTTGACACTGCATGTTTCGGCCCCCAAATGGCCATCTTCAGGTGTCTTGATATGTTACAATTATTTTATTAAATTATGTTAAAACTGCTACACTGTCTTAGTTTGTGTTAAAAATCACACGCTGCAGTCCTCTTTTCAAGGTAAAACCAGCTAAAATCCTTTAAATTTTCTGTTATACCCACGTTATTTTGGTGCATTTTATTTCACCTCACACGGGGTGTCGTCCATTTTCATAAATGTATGTCTGTTCAGGGTGTTTTGTCTCGGCATCTTGCCCCTCACGTTCGTGGCCTACTTTTCAGTTATATGAAGACACCTGAAGACGGCCGTTTGGGGCCGAAACATGTAGTGTCAATGTGTATAACGTTAAACTAAAATTGAGTGGTGAATGGAAGAGCGTTGCAATTTTGACGGACGATAAATACTGGACGTTAAGTTAAACTGCGTAAAAAAAAAGTAAAAATAAAGCTATCCCTGTAGGAGTGAAGGCCCATAGGGTTATGAGACGTTGAGGGTCCCACATTATCTAGACAGTCGGCTCAAAGATGGCGGTAAGGTTGTCAGCCTTACGCACTAGCCGCGCTTTACTCCCCAGGAAAATTATTTAATTAACTCAAGGTACTCATTTCTGTTAGATGCTGAGTGAACCCCAGGGCCATAGTGAGGCTGGAAGGATTAGGTCAATTGAAAAAACCCAATGATCTGATCGGGACTTGAACCCACGACCTTCCTGTTTGTAGCATAGCCCCTCAACCAACTACGCTACCGCGTAGAAATTATAACTGCAACATCCTAACAGGCTAAATATGGATCAGCACTTGACTGGCATGTGGAGTGTTCTGTAACTTAGACCACTTCATGATATGTAGAGGAAGAGCACAGCCAAGTGTTTACAGCTAATCCCTCAGTGAACACTAACGTACTCAGCATCATAGACCCCTGCAGTTTCTCGCGTATCAGGACTATACATAAACAAGAACTGGTAATTTAATTTCAAACTTCGAATCCTGCCTGCCGTATGGTAAGCGACGCACACTTTTGGGGAGTACGGGATGACTGCAAAACCACGTGAAGAAATACTGCATATGCAACTTCACACGCTCATTGACAGACTTTCATATAATCATTCATAACAGTCCATGATTTATTCTGACCGTCTTACAGTGCATACATTTATTCACCTTACTCTTCTCTCTTGCACTACATGTTTCAGCACTAAAGTGCCATCTTCAGGTGCTTTTCTATGTGCGTCGAACTACTTCATTGCATGCCCTGTTGTCTTTATACTAAAATAACTAAAATATATATTCGTCATATATAATGATAAATTTTAAATATTGTGACGTGTTGCGCAACGGTAATAGGCAGGTCAACATCCTCTCTCCCCTGCCCCCGCCAGCGGTGACGTGCCGAGCGGAGCCGAAGTTAGCCGAGTCCCAGCATCCTGGTAGCTATGCAAAGCGAGTCAACAGCGGTGACGTCACCAAGGGATACCGCGGCTGCTAGGCAGCAGTAAACAACTCCGGACAGCGTTGCTAGCAACACGGCACCACACAACAATGGTGCCTATTACGTGGCCATTTTTTTGTGTTGTCCGGAACGAGGCTACATAAGGAGCAGCGAAGGCTATTCACAGTCAGTTAAAGTGTATCAGCGGCCGAAGACAGTTCTCCAGTCAGCCGTGAACGAGTAAAAGTGTGATAATCAGTGACAGTTTGTGATAACTGAGAATTAATTGGGAGTGTGTAATACAGTGACACTTGTATAGCTCCCGTACTGTAAACGAGTAGTCTACTGACAATAGCGTAATTTGATTTGCGAATAGGGTTATAAATTGTGAAATCCCGCAATATTGTTATAATTAATTGTAGCCGTGATTTGTAGGTTGTTAAATAAACCAGTTAACAATCTGAACGGCGTCTTCAGTAACAAAACACGTTACATTTGGTGTCAGAATTGGGATGGGTCCAGGTGCTGAGATCGGTCCAGTTGCAGTAGATAGTTCGAAATCTGGGATTTTAGGGTATGTTCCTACTTGGGGAAATACCATAAAAGCTACGCATGTTAGAATCACGGCTGATATTTTCCACATTTTCGTGGTTTTTTCTTACAACACTACGAAATACTATTTAGTACGTCTAACACGGGTTTCGTTCAGACCGCTAAATCCAATGAAGACCTTGTGTAGCTGACTTACCGTCTGTGAATTTGTAACACTTTCACTATTCTACACACTCCGTAAATTATACTGCAAGCGCCAAGTTTTTACTAGTCGTTCCTTGGTAATGGCACACTGTCACTAGTATATCTCGCTCCTCGCCTCACTGTCGAAGTCAAAGTAACGAAAGAGTCAGCAACGAAACGCGTTACACTGGTGTCAGAAGTGGGATACGAACTTGAACACTCCTAGACAAATAATTGAATTATTGTGCATCGAGTATTTTACTGCTAAAAAATGGAGATGCAGCGAATAATCGAAATGCTGGAGAAGGCTGAGGCCGAAAGGAAGAGAGATAGAGAAGATTTCCTGACAAAACTAGGCGTCAACCAAAAACAAACCGACGTCATGCTGACAAAATTAGACGCCTACAAAGAAAAGGCGGCGGACGATAGGAAGGCCGACAAGGAAGAATTGAAGGCCGCAATGCGATCTATGCCGTCAGAGTTTGATGAGACACTCCAACATAAAATTGAAGCGATCAGAGTCAAGATGGCCGCCTGGCGAGAAATGACTGCCGCGGAGACAAGAGGAACCCAAGCAAGCATGGCACAAGAAGAACAGGTCCCCGAAATAATACCGGTCGGAGAGACGATGGCCTGTCAAGAAATGGAGGCACGTCCAGAAGAAGAAAAGCCGGCCTCAGTGCACAGGAAACCTGAGGCGGCAGAATTACGAGAGGTACCCATAGAAGACGCCGAAGTAATAACGGTCAGAGAACCGAAGAAGAAAAGGCGTAGGGACCGAAACAAGCGACAAAAGAAAAATTCGACACGGAAAAATTGCGGACCCCAGAATAAATTGGCCGTCGTTCGCAGGAAGGTGTTCCGCCATGTAACAGTGGCATGGCCTCGAAGGAAAATCTTCAGAAAAACTTGGACCCGAGGAGACTATGAATCCCGGATGAAGCTGGCTGCCACCTGCAGGAAGACATCCCGTCGCGCGAAAGTGGCACGACGTTGGAGAAATGCCTTCAGGAAGGAAACTCCCCAGGGAACCTTCGGATGCCAGACGGAAAAGGTGACAACCAAGGACGTCATCGGAGGGTGTAGATCAGGACAGCGATCGCACCAAGAAGGGAGAATTTCTAAGAAGACCATCTACGAGATTGTCAGCGTGAAGCTCCCGAAGGGAATGGTCGGATCTTCTGTCAGCCTACGGTAACACAAGGATTGGAACTTATGGAGGGGTAGACCCCCTCCAAAACGGAAAAAGAGACCTCAAGCAGAGGAGGAACCGGTAATGTAGAAGAACCGGCCTCCCGAGAGAGATTGAATGTGCGACGAATGAGTGTGATAGAACTGGATCTTCTGACAAGTTAAAAGGTAACCGCTCGAGACGAGCTTTGCCTTAAGAGGGGAGCGGATGTAACGGAAGGAGAATAGTCGCTGCAAGCAGAGTAGCCGAAACAACAGGAGACACTGCAAGAACAGCCTCCAAGGAAAAGGAACGGGGGTGCACCGTTAGGCTATTCGGGACGAACAGCCTTAAGGAGGGAGCAGTGTGACGTGTTGCGCAACGGTAATAGGCAGGTCAACATCCTCTCTCCCCTGCCCCCGCCAGCGGTGACGTGCCGAGCGGAGCCGAAGTTAGCCGAGTCCCAGCATCCTGGTAGCTATGCAAAGCGAGTCAACAGCGGTGACGTCACCAAGGGATACCGCGGCTGCTAGGCAGCAGTAAACAACTCCGGACAGCGTTGCTAGCAACACGGCACCACACAACAATGGTGCCTATTACGTGGCCATTTTTTTGTGTTGTCCGGAACGAGGCTACATAAGGAGCAGCGAAGGCTATTCACAGTCAGTTAAAGTGTATCAGCGGCCGAAGACAGTTCTCCAGTCAGCCGTGAACGAGTAAAAGTGTGATAATCAGTGACAGTTTGTGATAACTGAGAATTAATTGGGAGTGTGTAATACAGTGACACTTGTATAGCTCCCGTACTGTGAAATCTGTAGTCTACTGACAATAGCGTGATTTGATTTGCGAATAAGGTGNTATAAATTGTGAAACCCCGCAATATTGTTATAATTAATTGTAGCCGTGATTTGTAGGTTGTTAAATAAACCAATTAACAATCCGAACGGCGTCTTCAGTAACAAAACACGTTACAATATTAAAACTGTTCAGGATTTGTCATCCTTATGTCGTATCTCAATAAGCGAGTCACACCTATCTTCTTCTGTCGGAGTATTCTTCCTATTTTCATGTGTGTATTGTGCTCTGTGTTGTGTCTTGCTCCTGTGACTGCGTGTGTTATACTGCTGGGCCTGCTGGGTATCCAGCAGGCCCAGCCTGTTACAAGGATAGATTTACCTTTTAGCTTTACCTGTCTTGTTCAAGTTCTTAGGTTATTAAAGAAGTTTTACAACATCACGGTTTACATAAGGTTGGAATAAGATTAGAAGATGATCGTAAATGTTGAATTGGTAAGGATCTGACAGGAGGCTGTCGTGATATTTATCGAAGAACTAACGTGACACTCGTCTGGGGAGACTGAGTAGAACTACGAAAACTTAGCCAGGATAGCCAACAGTCTGACAGAGCTTCTGAATACTAGTACAATTCTAAATCTGTGTTTTTCAAACTGTGCTCCGAAATCAAGACGAAGCTGCTAAGCAAGTTTTTAGCAACAATTATAAAGGGAAAGCGAAATAATTATTATGATATCCATAATATTAATCTTAATATTACATTATTTATTAGAACGTAGTGTATATCCCGTCGTTAGTCTTGTTACCACTAGAAAATTGAGTTGTGGTCTAAAAATCCACGGTAGTCATACGAGGGTGGGCCCATTAGGCCACCGAACGCACATGCGCATTTGCTTCCGTTTGAGCGCAACGCGCCTGATCGAGTGTCAGTTGTTTTTGTAGTTTTTTCCCCCCTTGGCATTACAGCCCCAGTGGGCCTAGGCCTACCTCCATGAACTTTTCCGTTCACTTCGGTTTTTCTAGATCTTACACATTCGGTAGGACTCCTTGAGCGAGTGATCAGCTCGTCGCAAGGCCTCTACCTGTACACAAACATCCATGCCCTGAGTGGGATTCGAACCCACGATCCCGGCTTCCGAGCGAGCGAAGACAGTGCACGCCTCAGACCGCTCGGCTACCGTGACCGGCGTTTTTGTAGTTTACTTTTGCATATATTAAAGTGTTATGGAACGTGTATTGAGCGGATATGTGGCGGCGCATAAGCAGTCTTCCACACTAATAAAGTTACACCCGATACACACCATTGCCATTTGGACAAAATGAGCAAACAAAGCAAGTTGATTTCTTTCACGGAAAAATATGGAATGAGCGAAAGAAATGTCGAAGAAGCGATTACATCTACGTCCAGAAGGAATGCCGTAGATAATACACCAAGTGACTTACTTTCACGGTCGGATCGGATAAAGCAGAAAATGGTATATCGGAATTAAATAAAATAAAAATTTGGAGGCGCCGGGTATCGATCCCGGTACCTCTCGCATGCTAAGCGAGCGCTCTACCATCTGAGCTACGCCCCCATATGTTAATAACAGGCAAGTCTAAACTACTTTTATAGATTTATTTAGTCCAACAGGGTGCTTGGTGAAAGTTGTCGGACTAGATATTACACATTGCTTATTACCAATTCATATCCATGCACTTGGGGCTAACAAACAAACCGGGGGCGTAGCTCAGATGGTAGAGCGCTCGCTTAGCATGCGAGAGGTACCGGGATCGATACCCGGCGCCTCCAGATTTTTATATTTTTACATTTCCATTCGAAGTACATGTTAGCTAAATATAACACAATACACAACCGACTTTTATTTGGGAGGTGTCCTGTTGGAAGTCGTACGTAACAATGGCAATATTGATCACGTCTTCATGGTCTTTCCCAGGCATACCAGGAATGTGCAGGCTGTCGTGCCTTGAAAGAGGACTCGACCGCTTAGTCCACGGTAATTTCCAATGCATAATTCATTATCGTTTTGGAAGAGACTATGGACCTGTCGTCTGACAGATTACTGATGAATGAATGAATGAATTCATTATCACCCCCTCTTTACATACTAAATGCCCCCCCGCAGTCTATATATTATTAGTGAAAAGGCCTACGTTAGCAAATAAACACAAAACTGAAAGCTAATTCTAAGCAAATCGGTGATCCTAAATTCCTGAGTATTTATACAACACTGACGTAAGCGATTAATTCTCTATAATAAGCTTCCTTTCCTAGGTATTTGTATTAGCCTACTTTCCTAAAGTAGGCTTATGTGATATCCACGCTGTCTGTGTCGCTTCTGTCAACTTTTGAATATATGAACCGATCTTTATCAAACTTCGTATGTATATCATCGCAACTGAGCCCATCTCACCGGCGTACTTCATAATCCCTCCCACGAGACTTTGTGTTTCTATTGGTATCTCTCCTATCGTTTCAAGTCAACGGCTCGGTAACGAGTATCCTTCCTTTCGGTGTTAGGCAACGGCTTGATAAGCACGTTCCCCCGGCATCGAACACATGCAACAATGGAATAATTGTTAGACGCCTCATTTGCTATCCGGTCCGTACTAAATCAAAAGAGATTCTGTGTATCCTTTATAGTTGCTAGGTAACAACTCAACAAAGTAGTTCCCGTGGAAAATAAGAATTGTTGGGGGCGTCGTTTTCTACGCGGTCCTTGTCGTATGGAAAAAGTAGGCTATTAGTTCTTCCCAGAACTTCTTGTACGATATTGCTAACAATATTTCCTCTTGACTTCAACTAGAGTGGACTGCTGACTGTGCTCGATATCTGTTTCTTTAATTCTAAGAGAATGTATCCCTGTAACAGGCCGCTGAGGCCCATAGGGTTGTGAGAGGTTGAGGCTCCCACATCTTCTAGACAATCGGCTCACAGATGTCGGTAAGTTTGTCAGCCTTACGCGCCAGCCGCGCTTTACTCCCAAGGAAGACTCCTGGTACTCATTTCTGTTAGCAGCCGAATCGACTCCAAGGCCATAATGAGGCCCGAAGGATTAGGTAAATTGAAAAAAAAAAGAAATGACCTCATCGGGACTCGAACCCGTGACCTTCCTGCTTGTAGCATAGTGCCTCAACCAACTACGCTAACGCGTAGCTTAGCTAATCTGCCTTTAACAATCAGGGAGGCACAAAATAAGCCCGCGGAGCAGCATTTTCCTTACAAAACTGACAGTCGCTCAGCTGGGTTGAAAATTTTCCATTGTTATGAAACTCAACAGTTCGTCTCGTGCTGGCAAAACTTTTCCACTGGACCCTATCTTATATCGGCTGAATATGACGCAACACGTAGGTAGTTAACAGTGTGGCACTTCGCATTGAGCTGGAAACATTATTACAATGTAACTTCATTCATAATTATGTTATAAAGTCAACAATTCTAATCTAATTCTGAGTTGTATTTCTTATTTTGTTCTTTATGGGACAATTAATATGGGTTACGTCACGCACAAATAGCGTCCTCTGATTTCTTCAATTCTGTACAGAGAAACGATTACAACCTGAAAAGAAATAAATACATTGTAAGCATTACAACTAACTAATAATTAGAATGAAAAGAAGTAGAACAGTAACGAGCTGTAAAACAAATGACTCTTTTCTAGTGAGAAAACGGTCATTTAATACACCACCCCTATGCCGTAGTAATGCCGGTCACGGTAGCCGAGCGGTCTAAGGCATGCACTGTCTTCGCTCGCTTTGAAACCGGGATCATGGGTTCGAATCCTACTGACGGCATGGATGTTTGTGTGCGTTTTTCTGTGTTTGTGTACAGGTAGAGGCCTTACGACGAGCTGATCACCCGCCCAAGGGGTCCAATGTGTAAGATCTAGAAAAACCGAAGTGAACGGAGAAGTTCATGGAGGTAGGCCTAGGCCCACTGGGGCTGTAGCGCCACAGGAAAAAAAAAAATGCGATTACATTATGTTAGAATTAAAAAATAGCATTAATTTTAAAATACTTGATTATATTTTGTAACATAAATGCACAATGAAAACATCCAAATTCATAAAATCAACGCGAGTTCTATTAGTTAAAACTTAAAACTATGTGACTCCTCACTGTATTTCTATTTCCTCCAGTTTGCCACCGCTGCGCCCGGGGTTCGATCCCAAATCAGGTCATGTGGGGTTTGTGGTAGGCAAAGCGACACCGTGTCCGATTTTCTTCGAGTGCTTCAGTCTTCCCTGCCAACTCTCGTTACACCTACATTAAGCATCCTATTACCGACGCTATATAGCCATGAGAGTGACAGCATCCTTATATTACATTCCTTAGATCGAAAGCCAGTCAAAATGACTGTAGGATGTTGAATGTGTCACATAAATACAAACACATGTGTACAGTACAACTGAAGTTTCACAAAAGAAATATAACCTCACACACTAAGTCTTCTATTCTGGCCAGATTGCTGTTCCTCTGGAACTTCAGAACTCAAGTCAATTTCAAAGTCAAAGTCATGTTGCAACTGACTTTCAGTCAGTCTGTCTGTCTTGACGGCAGTCTAGTCACTTGAACGGTCGTATGCCTGACCGCCGCCAAGTTTAAGTCTCTTATACTTGCTGTGTCGGGCTTCGCCTTGTCCGATGTTGCGAACATTCTCATTATCATGATTTTGTATGACTTCTGCTTGTTGCCTGCATAATTTTGTTACGTAATCATATACTTATGGAATTTTGAATGCCATGTGCAAATCACGGACCGGCGTGCGCCTCGGAAAATTGCCAATCGTGCGGAGAACCTTGTTTTGCAGGCGCTGCAATTTCACTAGATGGGTGTCTGCCGCAAACTCCCAGACGGGGCTAGCATAAGTCATTACAGATCTAATGAGAGCTTTATGGAGGGTCAGTTTAATGTAAGCGCTCAATCGCTCACTTTTGAATAGGGAATATACTCTAATGAATGTTCTGAAGGCCTTGGCTTCGATCATTTCTATGTGCAATCTCCATGTAACTCTCTTATCGAAGATTACACCTAGATATTTTGCACTATTCACAAATGGGATATTTCGTCCATTTAGAGTGAGACAAGACTCAGGCCGAGAGAAGTAGACCCCTTGAGTCTTATCTTCATTAATTTTAATATTCCAGCGCTCACACCAGGTCTCCATTGAGCTGAGACTGCTCTGGAGTTTTCTAATAATAAAACCCTCCTTGCAATCTGCGAGTTCATTGGTCCCTTAGCATCACTGGATGTGGCGCGGACTACACAGAAAACACAGCCTCGTCTATTGTTGCATACTGGACAGTGTTTACAGAGCTGTTGCCTGGCAACGCGTTGATCAAATCCAATCTCCGATCTACTAGGAACTCCCCACAGTGGTCCCTTTTATTCAGTCTTCCCAATTAAATGTTTATAAGCATCTTTTATCTCCACATGCATGCTACATTTCCCAGTCATCTCATGCGTGCTCATTTGATCACCATGATAACATCTGATGAAACATGGCTAGTGCATTCGTATCGCAGAATGATAGAAACTTTATCGATCGGAACTGAGTGAGGTGGGGAGTCGCACTCGGGACTCCCAGGTCACAGTAAAGTCGGTATCTGGAGTGAAGTAACATTGCCCTATTCTGTAACACACAATATTCCTATCGTCGAAACGCGATAAAGAAATATGTTGAGAAAAAATATGAAAAATCATAATCTAAATCAGATTGTAGCGCAGTGTATCCTTTTCCTTTTACTGCTAGTGGGGTGGGACTAAGTTCCTTGTACTGCGGCCACTTCTGGCCTATTGTACCAGCCCCAGATGATAGGTGAGGGTGATTGTGGACCAATTGGTGGAATGAAGATTGGCAGGGGAAACCGAAGTACTCGGAGAAAACCTGCCCCAGCGCCACTTTGTCCACCACAAATCCCACTTGACCAGACCCGGAATCGAACCCGGGTCGCCGCGGTGGGAACCCAGCGACTAACCGCTTGAGCAATGGCGCGGCCCCCTTCTTTGTTACTTTATTTCTTCATTCTTTGTTTGCAGTTTCCTCGAAGTGAGTTACAATTATTAGCTCCCAAAATGCTACCGGTTCAACAATCAGGATCATTCTATTATGTCTCATTTCACTGCATGTTACGTGACCTCAGTAATTTGAAATGGCTTCTTGAAGTATCTGAGTTAATCATAAGAACCAGCTGGCAGAACAAATAGAGAAACTACACAGCGCATCTTATTCTAACAGTGCGTGAAAGTAGGACATGAATGAACACATGAAGACGAGTATACGTAAGTGACGTTGGCTCTTGGCCATGGCTACTTCCATTAATATCTGGCGCACGTGTCTGTGATGACGCCCGTTGCATTACCAGCCTCAACAGCAGCGGGCCATTAACACTGTGACTGGAGAGAGTTCATATCAATTTTCGAAATTGAAATAATTTTGAATCCTCAGGATACAACGGTCTCAATTTCTAATAATTCATTTTCAGTGGCACCCAATCATTATCGACGTTTAATACAGAACAGAATAACCAGTTCGGGGATGCGACATTTTCAGATCAGTAGCTCTCCTTTGGGTTATGATCATGAATTATAATATTCAACTTGTCTCATCAGACTGTGTAACCAGCTAATCTGACAAAATGCTTAACGAAATAACAAACTGAAATTTAGTTTTCTTCGGCGATCAGTCGCGTCTTTACGGATTAAAATTCCGACGTTTCGGCGACAATGAATCAGTTCTTGATTATGGAAGTGACTGATAATTAAAAAATGCTTTGCATTCAGTCAGTGTAAAATCCTCGGATGGTATATCCACGCACTTACCTACATATCTGTAAGTTTACTTCAGATCTCGAGGTACTGGAGCCATGGACACAAGAGCAAAGTAAATTCAATTTAAATTTTAATAAATATTATTAAAATTTAATTTACTACGTCATTCTGTCGACTGTTCCAGTATCGATACTTGACTTTTAAAACAAGATGAAAGATAAAGTTAACCTATCCTTGTAACAGCCGCTGAGGACCGTATGATTGTGAGACGTCGAGGTTCCCATATTTTCTAGACAATCGGCCCACAGGTGGCGGAGAGATACTCAGCCTTACGCGCCGGCCGCCCTTTCCCCCCCCCCCCAGAAAGATTCCTGATACTCATTTCTGTTAGAGGATGAGTCAATCTGATGACCATAGCGAGGCTGGAAGGATTAGGTTATTTGAGAATTCCAGTGATTTCATTGGGAATTTAACCCGCGACTTTCCGAATTGTAGCATAGTGCCTCAACGAACTAAGCTGCCGGGATGCTAAATAAATAAATAAATAAATAAACAACTCCAAATATGTCTACTTTAGGACCACTTCTCTGTTTGATTCAGTATAATAACAGAAGAAAACTATTTGTCCCTATGTTGACTTCTCTGCAAGTAGATCTAAAAATTAAAATTTTGCCGTTTATTCCACTTAAATTAAGAAGGTAAGACCTGAAATGCAATGTTATGTTACTTCGTATGAAGCATAGGAACTGACATGGCAAGTGAGGCAAAGAGAAATTCTCTGGGAGAACAGAGGATCAAGTGGTCGGAAATTGTCCCTGAAATCCATTTTAAAGTTCTATCATGGGCCATTTATTACTGAATATTTTGAGATATTAGATTTTAATTTCTCACAACGTTAGCTACGAATATTTTTATCTTCTTGGATATTCCGCCGTGCAGTCCGCTGAAATTCAATGGATATTTCAGAGGCACATACCACCTCCATCTTCAGGGTCGAAGCGTAAGCCACTCACAAACTGTAACAAAGCAGGCTGTAAGCAGAGCTCTGTATATTGTAGAGGACAGGACCAATGACTGATTAATTCGATCGAAGATTTTCCGCATATGTAGGCCTTCCTTCGTTACGTCAGACATTTACTTACTCAGCCGTAGATGGGAGAACTATGCTACAGCGAATGTTCAAGAAGGGGGTTGCAAAGAATTGAAGTGAACTGAACTGTCTAAGGATAGGACGAATGGTCATCCTTTTAAATGCAGTGAACGAACGTTCATAATACACTATAGGAGGACATCTATTGATGAAATTAATCAATATGAATTTATGACAGATTCTGCACAAAGGAGTTCATCAGTATAATATCAGTACAACTTCTCATGTTGAGGAATAACAAATTTATTGACACTAGTATTATCGTAAGGGAACCAAATGGTCTAATATCACATTAAGTACGGCTCTACGCAAATAAGTACGAATAAATTCCTACACAGAACACGAATGTCCTCAGTGACATTATAAAGTACTGTAGGAAGTTTTATTTCCCGTATCTTGATGGCGTAATCATGCAATAGAAAATGATGCACGATTTGAGGTTCTGACAGCTGTGGTTATGAATTGTCGTATCTTCTCGGGTGAACTACAGGGCATTGTATCCCAGAAGACAGAAATCTTCAATATGGAAGTATGCTGTTCATTTTGATGCGGCAATTTGACATTGCGTCGGTTTTATGTGATAAAAGGCAATAAACCCCAAAATGGCAGTAATATGGTGCAATCTGTCTAAGTGAAAAATGGAAGGGGAAATAAGAGCGCTACTTTACAGCTTTGAAGAAATAGGCACCATTCTCTAACATAAAAAGCAGGACTGGAAAGAGCAGTATTTGAGGCGGCATCGGGGGGGGGGG
>NW_019741974.1:1320422-1324809 GCF_002891405.2 Cryptotermes secundus | reverse complement strand
CTGTCTACTGTCTGTATTGGGGCATGCCTAAATCGAGTCAACATGACAGAGCCGGCAGGACACTACTCTGAATTTCTGCAGCGTTACTGAGAGTATATATTTAAGAAGCATTCCTATTATACTAAAATTTAAATCTGAAATAAATTCATTTACTCAAATTCTGTACAACACACAATAATATGAGCATTTTATGAACAAATCAAGGGAAATGAGATGGATACGGCATGTAGAAAGCATGAGAAAAATAAAGAAGGTAAAGTTAACCCTATAACAGGCTGTGGAGGCCCATAGAGTTGTGAGACGTTGAAGTTCCCACAATCGGCTCACAGATGACGGTAAGGTTGTCAGCCTTACGCGCCGACCACCTTTTGTCCACACAGGAAGATTCATGGTACTCATTTCTGTTAGACGCTGAGTCGACCCCAGGGTTATAGTGCGGCTGGAAGGAATATGTAAATTGAAAACTTCACTTCATTGGGATTCGAACCCGCAACCTTCTGGCTTACAGCACAGTGGTTCAACCAACTACGCTACTGCTGCCCCCATGAGCGAAAATAAAGGTGTATAAAATAGCTGAATCGTGAAATTTTAAGGCGAGACCACCTGGGAGATCTAGATATAGATGCAAGGAGCTTGAAAAGCATTTTAGACAAACAGGGCGTAATGATTTGGATTGAATTTCTCATGATAGTTATCAATGGCGGGCTCTTGTGGACGCGGTAATAAACCTTCCTTTGCCATAAAGCGTAGAATTTCTTGACGAGCTGAGTCACTATTAGCTTCCCATAGCCTGTTCTGTTGAAATCATTAATTATGCTTCAATATAATTATATCCCATATTCATTATTTAAAAAATAAAACTAGGCTTATTATATCACCTTACTGTCTGTATGTCTGTATATGCATTGTCACGTTTAGCGTCGTACGCGTGACGAAAATAACAGGTTCTAGTTCGGATGATTGGATTAATTAATACTTCGGTTTCACTCTCTTTCACTTAAGTACAAATAATACAGCGCTACCGCTGATTTACACAATTTAAAGTCCACCGTTACACACGCACTAGGATTCTCAGTCTTCATTAGTCGTCTCCTGGCAACGTATTCAACACAGTAACTAGCGCTTGAGATCAATATGAAGTCTTCTTGTTACTTCTCCTTTGGCCGCACCATAGCTCAAGCGGTTAGTCGTTGGCTTCCCATCGCGGCGGCCCGGGTTCGATCCCGGGTCTGGTCAAGTGGGATTTGTGGTTGACAAAGTGGCGCTGGGGCAGGTTTTGTCCGAGTACTTCGGTTTCCCCTGTCAATCTTCATTCCACCAATTGCTCCACAATCACCCTCAGCTATCATCTGAGGCTGGTACAATAGGCCAGAAGTGGCCGCAGTACAACGGACTTAGTCCCACCCCACTAGCAACAAAAAAAATAATACTTCGCCTTCAATCATTCTATACTCCTCTGTCCTAATGTGTACTCAATTAATCTTCACAATTCACTAAGGACACGCCCCATTCTCATCCGTGTACGCTCAACTGCTGAACATACGTGGGCTTCCTGTCCTTGACTCACGGCTTCTCAGCTATGACTTTACTTGACGACCTTCACTGTCCCTTATAAACCTTCGGCACGGACCCCATAAAAAACACCTATTATTGAAGACTTGTTTGCAGTTCTGTTTCTTAGCACTGGGCATGGCGCCGAACACACTGAAAACAAGTCACTTGATAGCTCTCTCGCCGTTCCGTTGGAACGCTGCTTGTTGTCTAGTAACGGGCTATAAACATTCGTCTTATTGTTGCGTGACCTAGCACCGGACTGTTTACCAATAATCTGTCTTCCTGGGAACTTGTTTACCAACCCGTTGCTTAGCAATAGGTGTACATATACCAGTATCCTCCATAACAACTTTTGAACACATGAACCGATCTTTATGCAACTCGATATGTATATCATACCACCTGAGGTCATCTCAACAGAGCACTTCATATATCCCTGTGTTTTCCTCACTTCCTTATGCATACATACCGAAGATTTCATTCTAATACTCCCATTGCAGTTGAAGGAAAATAGGTGATTAGTTCTTCCCAGAAAGTCTCCCTTTATCTCAAAATATCTGTTTGTTTCATCCCTTTTGTCTGTAAAAGAAATTATTGCTCCTCCTTTGTTAAACTCACTGTTAAACTTATAAGCGTTATCCTTGCGATGGAGAAATGCACAGATCTGTTATGAATCTGTAGGGTCTAATCCTTAGAAACCGTAAAATACTCGTACATCGCTCCAACGGCAAGTGATTTCAGTGTTTGTATTGTTTGCATTATAGTAGATTGTGTTGTGTACGTGAAACAGGGAGAACTTCTATGATGGCCTCACGAATACGTAGAAGGCAACATGAAGTGAAGTCAGCAGCATTAAACATGTATGAATGACTGAATATAACCGAGATATGTCGCAGTGAAAGAGCCCAAACTTTTCCGAGAAAGTAAAACTTGCTTTATTTGTGAGGTCAACTAGAATCAGTTGGGGGCTGCAATCCTCCGTGTCTAAGCTGAAACAATGGACGCAATTTACGATCCTTTTACATTCATCGTCTGGGAAGACCATCCGACTGCCGCTGGCTTCTGTAATATTTGTGTTTGTCTTGACATTTAGTAAACATTAATTCCTCTGTAAGTCATTGGTCCTTCTTCTATATCGTATTTTTTATAGTTTTTTCCTCTAGCTACTGTTTCAAAAATAACTTTTTATTGTTCTCTTGTTTCCACAGTTTCCTCCAATATAATTCCATTTCTTTCATCCGATTTACTGCAACATACACCACATCCAGACTAACTTACGATGCGAAATTTAAACATGCATCCTCTATATATTCAACTGCGAAACAGGAAGTCGGAAGGATTAGTCTTATTCCAGAAGTTATGGGCTTCTTCTTAACATAAAGAAAAAGTCTTATACAAGAAATAATTCCTATAGGCTTCAGGCTTAGCAAGAAGGGCTCAAGTCCTATGCCAGTTTTCACTTACGGCAACTTTAAGATCATATGAAACCTCTTTTGTTTCTATTTATAGCAGTATTACATGTTTAAGTTTAGTTCTGTTTTTTCCCTTGGCACTACAGCCCCAGTGGGCCTAGGCCTACCTCCATGAACTTCTCTGTTCAGCTCGGTTTTTCTAGATCTTATACATTCGGTAGGACTCCTTGGGCGGGTGATCAGCTCGTCGGAAGGCCTCTACCTGTACACAAACACAGAAAAACGCACACACACAAACTAAACATCCATGCCCTGGGTGGGATTCGAACCCACGATCCCGGTTTCCAAGCGAGTGAAGACAGTACATGCCTTAGACCGCTCGGCTACCGTGATCGGCAAGTTTAGTTCTTACACAGTGGAAATTCACACGTTGTAGGTAATTAGGCTTTTAGTCAGGAGTAATGACATCTCACTGGTATGAAGGTCTTTCGTCAATTTATGTCCTTCGTAATGGTTCTTACGCTCCTTGATTATTCTAGTGTTCAGTGAGGAGTGTAAACTAAGCTTCTCATAATGTATTCTCCCCACCTCTTCATCCTTCTTCCTCTTAGATTCAAATGTACTCCTCAGTACTCTGTTCTAAAGCACCCTTAGTTTCTTTAGGGGGTGGCAGTTGGTAGGAAAATAATGAAACTGTTCTTCTAACCCCCCGTTCTTCTCCAAGCAATGAGCTATCTGTGTAGCAGAAATCGACATATCGTCCATTACTTTACCGTTCATAGTCAAGAGTCAATGAACTAACTGAATAAACATAGGATAGAAGGGAGACCAAGAGTAAACAGAACGGAACAATTAAATGTGAGTCCAATTCCACGTAGACACGAAATAGAAAGAATTATTAACTCCGAGGGCTAAGAGAATTTACATCATGAGGTACAATGAATAGAATACACATAATCATGAAACCATGAACTATATACGTTTCCTGAGTAGAACCGGTACCCACCCTTTCAGTACATGTCTCCAGTCCACAGCAGAATGTACAGTCAGTATAAAACAAATCACCAAGCATCAGATGAAAATGTGATACTTAGAGCTAGTAACTGCTCTTTTAATATTTAGTGATGATTCTTTTCTGAATAAAAAAAAAGTTTAATAATCAGTAGTGGAAAGCAGACAAGGGGTAGTCCTCCAGCTTTAGCTTGAGCATGAAATCAAGAACTCCCCTACATAAAAACACAATTTCACGGAAATGTTACAAAGGGCCTCAGAATTGAGACTTGTAAGAGCGTGGATTGGGTAAAAATAGGGTCCAATAGTTGTGCCTTCATTCCATTTTTAGACATTCTTTTTTTTCCTTGGCACTACAGCCCCAGTGGGCCTTGGCCTACCTCCGTGAACTTCTCCGTTCACTTCGGTTT
>NW_019741974.1:1290827-1320171 GCF_002891405.2 Cryptotermes secundus | reverse complement strand
CGTGTCCGTAAGTCTGTCCGTCCGTCGTATGTTATACAGTGTTAAGGCTTCCTAAACAGTTGGACAAATCTTCTTAACATTCAATATGGGACTGAAATTTATACGGCAAATTTCTATTACCAGAAAATGGACCCACAAGAAAATTTATTTTGCACAGGATTATAAAGGAACTTTTCCATATAGGCCAAAAACTGTCCCACAGATTATGTTGAAATTCAGCGTGGTNCAAAAGACTGCTTTCTTCATAGTCACCGCCGTGAAAGCCTCAAATCTTACAGATATAAATGAACTTTCCCATATACCCCATAAACCCTTCCATAGATTTTGTTGGTTTTCAATTGAATGAATGTATGAATGTATGAGGGGTAGGCCTTCACGGCCCTTGTACCGCGACCTACAGTGGTCTATTGTGCTTTTGGATTTCAATATTTATTTATTACTCAAATTTTTAAGTAATTTAAAAATTTTCAAGGAATGCTGCTATATTACGTACATTAAGGAGTACATCACTTCCAGTTTCATTTAAAACTTGCTTTAAATAATTTTGTGTCTCTCCCTGATTTGTTCCGATGTACCGCCTGAAGGTCTCCAATACACAGTTTGAAACAATTGGTTTAAGGTGTATTAGCCATGTAAAACTTTCGAGCTGTAATCTCAAATAATCCTAACCTACTATTAATATGCGAAGTTTTGATTTACACTTCGGATTAGAACTTTTGGTTATAGCAACAATTACATAATTTGTTCTTTTTTTTTAATTCGGTTAGTTGGGGGTGGAGTCCAACTGGGTCCACTCGGCACGGCGGCCACTGACTGGCCTATTCTAGCCTGCCCCGGGTGATTATGATGATGTAGAATTTGGTAGAATGAAGATTGGCAGGGGAAACCGAAATACTCGGATAAAACCTGCCCCAGCGCCAGTTTGTCCACCACAAATCCCACTTGACCAGACCTGGGATCGAACCCGGGCCGGCGCGGTGGGGAGCTAGCGACAGCGACTAACCGCTTGAGGTATGGCGCTGCCTAATTTTTTCTTACTTTTAATATAAACTTCTGCGATGTGAAAACCATCTGGTAGCATGCTTCAGAAATACTGCAAAAAATTTGAATTTTGAGTCTCCGAGATATGGACGCAATACCGAAATACTCATGAATACATTTGATTCTCTGTGATATGTATGCGCTACTACGAAATTCTTTTTTATAATCCTACCTGAAGTTCCAGCAACCGCTCCTATGAATAACAGCGAGCTAATTAAACTGGACGCTCCCTTTCATCCAATTCTGTATATTTTACCATCAGTAAACCGGATTCGCGTATTAGAATTTCACACTACGTGGTCTACTTTTACTGTTTTTCCCCTTATTTTGTAACTGTCAAGAACGAGTACACTAATAAAAAGACCGCTTTGAAAACACCGTTTTTTCTTATTGTTTTTTAAAAAAGAAGTTAATAGAGCACTGTGCATGGACAGTATTAAAATGTGTGCCCATTTCAAAACACCAGGTAGCGTTAACTAGGCTTTCAGGACAACTCGAACACTTGTAACATTGGTTCAAATCGTGCATGCAGTTGCAATTTTGGGGTCGTTCGGTTTTCTGTTAGGACCTTGCGGAATATCTAATACTGAAAATGAAAAATATGTTCTACCCTTTTTATTAAGAAGCAGAAGAAACAGACTAAGAAAGGACTGCAATACATTTTTAAAGTGCTGGAAAACAACCAGGTGTAAAGATTAGGTTTTTGGATAGAAATTTTCAAACCTGTTTGTTATGAACTCTATCAACACGTCTCTACATGTTGATCAGCCTTTCATTATTTTCTCTCAGAAAGGCTGATGTAATTGCTAAGCGGGACATTTTACAAGGTGCGACAATTTAATTCCCGGAATGGTAGCTGTGGAGTTAAGTCAGGCAAACTCATGTACCCAAGCACATGTTCCAACTTGCGTTTACACGAGCCACAGACCCAACAAGTTGTTCGTTCCCAAGAAGCAGAGGAAGCGGTACGTGTCCGTGGTATAAGCTTGGCAGAAAAATGAATGACAATAATCTGGAGCAGCAGATGAACATCACGTTTTGTGTGCAGATAGGTAAAAGTGCCAGTGAAACGTTAGCCCTATTAGCAGTGGCTTAAGGTGAATACTGTGACAGTCCAAACCTTTTAAAACTCTTTAATGGACGCTATGTTCCTCTTTAGCCATTTCAATAGAGTGACTGATTTATAAGGGAGACCCATCCATTAAGAAGTTATGACTTGCTTTTCGCATTTGGACAGGAACAACTGCCTTGTTTTGTCACCTGCAGCTTGACTCAGTTATTACCGTGACACAACCCTGAGAAGAGTCAAGTGTTCTACTGAAGCGGGCAAATAAATAAATATAAATATAGATAGGGGACGGTCATAAGAAGTGGCGCCAAACGGTTCAAGAAGTGGCAGTCAGTGAGCGGTTACAATACGCTATGAAGAAATCCAGTGTTTTTGAATGGCACAGGTAGTTCAAGGAAGGCGAAAAAATGTGTAAGATGATCCAAGAAGTGAACAGCCAAAAACGCAAAGGACAGATGCAAATGTGGACAGCGTACGAACCTTGGTGCGCTCTGATTATGTGTGAGACTAATAGCAGAAGAACTGAATATGAATAGGGAAACAGTGCCACAGATTATTAGGAATGATTTGGGAATGAGAAAAATTTCCGCAAAGATAGTGCCTCGAATCTTGACATATAACTAGAAACAATGTTGGTTTCACATTTCATATGATCTTTTACACAATGCAGAGATGTTTGATAGTGTCATTACCGATGATGAAACGTGGTGTTTTCAATACGACCCGGAAACAAAACGCCAGACCATTCAGTGGGAAACAGAGTTCACATCGGCCGAAATCTTGCTCGCAGTTCAAGACCGTGCTTGTGTGTTTCTACAGTCACAAGGGTATTTTTTTTTATTTCTAGTGGGGTGGGACTAAGTTCCTTGCCCTGCATCCACTTCTGGCCTATTGTACTAGCCCCAGATGACAGGTGAGGGTGATTGTGGAGCAATTGGTGGAATGAAGATTGGCAGGGGAAACCGAAGTACTCGGAGAAAACCCGCCCCAGCGCCACTTTGTTCACCACAAATCCCACTTGACCAGACCCGTCACAAGGGTATAGTTAACTAAGAATTCATTGCACAAAGACAAACGCTGAATCAAAAGTGTCATTTTCGAGTGCTGACAAGGTCATGGAATTTTTTTCGGAGGAAAAGATCCGAACTGTGGCCTGACAAGTGGGTTCTTCACCAAGACAATGTTCCTGCGCATGATGCGTTAAGATTTCGGGAGTTCCTGGCTAAGAAATCCGTTACAAAAAAGGGCCATCCACCTAATTAACATGATTTAGCTGCCTATGATTTTTGGCTTTTTCCGAAATGAAAAAAAAAATGCCCTGAAAGGGCAAGGTTTTGCTAATATTCCTGACATCCAACGCAGCGTGACGTCACTGCGAATTATGCTGAAAAACGATTTTCTAGCCTGTTTCCGGCAGTGACACTCTCGTCTCACGAAATGAATAACTCCACAACGAGAGTATTCCGAAGGCGAAAGCAGCCGCTAGTGGACAGGTAAGCATATTTTGCTTTCCCAGGGCCATTCCTGGAATTAAATTTTCACACCCCTGTTTATCAGATTTTGTTTCTGTGGTGTGATCGTGTGATGCTGAAAGCTACTACTCCACGAGGAGCGTCAGTGCTGTTGTAACCTGTTACTTCCAATATCCCAAGTTTCCCAGACTTCACAGAGTTCCTTACGGCCATGAAACATCAAGTATCCTCTGATTCGTCAAGTTCCCATATAGTCTGTGACTGGACAGATTTTGAATTTGGACAGGGCGACTATGTAGAAAATATTACAAACTGAGGTCACCGTCTAATCATATTACGCCAAAACATTATACCAAATTGAACAACTGTATTAAATCCAGTATTCTCTATTGACTTCTACCAGCACCACTGACACTAACAATAAAACACCAATCACCGTTAACAATCTACATGACTCATGGCTGTTTCCGAGATGGTGATAACTGGAAATCTGGATGTATGGGGCGCCAAGCTTTATAAGATACCTAGGAAAAGCCCTACCCTGGATCCTATCCTGAGCTACTTGACTCTAGTCAATGCCCTCAAACAAAGATCAAGCAGTAGGGTCCTCTGTAATGTTATTCTGTCCGTTACTTTGGCCTCCCAAGCGGACTCTGCTCTTCAGACTTCTTTTCTACTAAATATCTGTATACATTTATCATCTCTCTTGTGTGTGTCCTGTGTGCTACTCTGCTTATGTTCCAGCTTTGATTATCCTAATCATATTTTGTAAGGAATTCTCACAGTGCAATTTTCTTTACCAGTTTGTTACTTGATCTCCCTTAGGTCCAAATATTCTTCTCAACACCCTGTTCTCATCAGAACGCTCAATCTATGTTCTTCCCTTCATGAGAGAGATTACTAAATTATTATTATAAGTCGGCCGCGCCATAGCTCAAGCGGTTAGTCGCTGACTTCCCACCGCGGCGGCCCGGGTTCGATCTCGTGTCTGGTCAAGTGGAATTTGTGGTGGACAAAGTGGCGCTGGGGCGAGTTTTCTCCGAGTACTTCGGTTTCCCCTGCCAATCTTCATTCCACCAAATTCTCCATCATCATAATCACCCGGGGCAAGCTACAATAGGCTAACCAGTGGCCGCCATGCCGAGTGGACCCAGTTGGACTCCACCCCCCACTAAGCGAATGAAAAAAAAGATTAAAAAATTATTATTTCTAAATATTTTAAATTTACATTTCTCTATAGAAATTTAGAATTGTGTCAATGAAATTATTATTATTATTATTATTATTATTATTATTATTATTATTATTATTACTACTTTGTTTGTGTGTTTTCCCCCAGTGCTTACATTTAGCTAGTCTTTGACTTTATGTTGTGTTTGTCCATAATATAATTACCTGTATCTACACTGTACTGTGTCTGTAATTGGCCTTGTGGCTGTTGGTTCAGCACATAAATAATACAGAACTGAACAGAATTATTATTATTATTATTTCTCCATGTCCATTACAGTTATACCCACGCTTAAGATTGGTTAAAATTGCATACCTGAGGTAGGGGGGGCAACGGTCGCGACGCTCCCTTTCTTATTCAAACTTAACTTGGATTTAAATTCTGCCCCCTTCTGGAAATTTTATGTCAGAAATTTTGCTTTATTCATTATATCCTCCTCAATTAATTACCGTCCTTCAAGTAGATGCGCTTCAGCTGATAATGTTGTTTCAAGGGACGCAGGCATATTTGGACCCCAAACTGTTTCCCTTCATCCTATTTTGTAGTGGTACTTTTCTCATTATCAAAATATTAATTACGTTCAATATAAATATATGTATGCATTGTTTTCTCGCTGCATAATGGTTTGTGTTGTAGCCGTCGGCCGACGTACAGCTGCCACGACTGTCGCTCGAGCTTGAGTTCTTAATCACAGGATACGGGTGCTTCGGAGATGGGAGTGGAACACACTTCGGGGTTTATGAATCCGGGGGGGGACTCCAGAACACACCGTGGATTGCAGTTTTAATTTAAAATTTCATTAATGATGAATATTTACATTATTCTCCAAGCTAGCCGCTCCGTCCGCCGACTAGCTACCACTACTCTTGAACACTTCTCTCCTCTCTCTCTACCTTCCCACTACTCTCCTCCTCCGCCCCCTATAACCGCCTCCCATCTTTACAAGTCCCCCAGTTGGCATCAGAAAAACAAGAAAATAACAAGAGAAATCCAAGGGTCGAGCCCGACATCTGGCCTACATTCGTATTTTTCGAGATGCCCATAAACCTCTGTAGGTCTTCAAGGAATCCAAGACCCCTCCTGGCCCGTCTCGCACGCGGTCAGTTCATGGGTTTGTGATATACTGGGAGTAAACAGGCGGCGTTAGGGACAGTAGCGGCACCCTTAGCCTAAGGAGGACAATAGCGGAATTACAACTAGGCGGTCCCGGGATGGTATCTCGCCGATGGAGCGTCTCTCACGGTATTAAACAATGCATAAGTAGTTCATACCCTTAATTATATAATTTTGACGAGGGACGTACGGTTACAGTGTGAGTACGCGTACTAAATTTATATTATTGTCTAAAAGATACAAATTTCCGTGTTTTGCTTGCTTCTTGCATCTGACCTTAGAAGAGTAGTAGGTCTTCACTTTGGCAATATTATATTTAGGCATCCTGTTGCACTCTATACGATATATGATATAAACTCCGTCCTAAGTGCAACAATTTATTGCAGGTCTTTCGTCTTGCTTTTAAATTTTACACTAAGTGCAGTGTAACAGCTACGTGAGTGTATACACCTGATGGCCGTTTGCGGCCGAAACATGTAATGTAAAAGAATCGTTCAGTTTGGCTTTGGCTATAGCAGAAGCAGTAATTATGATACTGAAAGTGATGATAATTGCACTGGCCAGTGTAAAAGTGAGCGTTCAGTAAACATATTCACCAAATCCGAAACCTGCGTGATTTTATTTGTCGCGTTACATACGAAAGAGGCGACAATGTAACTTAGCCTTTAGCGTATGTGATGGTGATATTGCCAGGTGAGAGAAGAGTGCTGCGTTCTCAGAGTGGAGAGTGCAGCTGCTACGCACGAACTGCACCTTCATAAATTTTTCTGAAAAAGAAAAACTATTTACTTTCGAAATAAATTACGTTTAAACTTAGAATCTCAGAGTTGCATTGGTCACAACAACTCATGAAGNAAACGACGTCAGAATCCTGGAAGTAACTTTGAAAATAAATGATATTGGCTTAGAACTGAGGCAGCAGTAGGTTTTCTTCTTTGAGATGCAATTAACAATTTTATGCTCTTCGCCTATTACTACTGCCATAGGGTCAGATTGGCAAGGGCATATAGCACGCATGAGAAAGAAGAAATGGATGCAACATTTCCTGAAGTGACGAGACCACTTAGACGCTTTTGGCTTAAATGGGAGGTCAATATTAAAACACAACCCTTGAGAGATGGGATGTAAAGTTATTGACTGGATTTCCAAGTGATTCGGACAATTTCCAAGTGGTAAGATTTTGTGGTGAACACGAAAATGAACCTTCAGGCTCTAGCAGAGTTTAGTCCATATTTCTGAATCTTCCCCGCATGGCGGTTCACTGATACGTATTTCAGTACCTTATGGTGCACAAAATAAAGTTTTTGTACTGTGCATGAATATGTATGTAAAGGTAAAGCTCTCCCTGTGCTTAACTAAGCACTACGCCATGAAGGAGCATGGGAAAGTGGATGTATACATCCGCGTATGTATGTATGTATGCATGTATGTATGTGTGTGTATGTACGAGTATGTATGTGTATATGCGTGTATGTATGTATGAATGTATGTATGTATGTATGTGCACACTGTATGTTTATGCTTGTATCTTTATATGCTTGCATGTATATGTGCATTCGAAGGGGAGACTTAAGTATCACGAGGTACATTAACTTTAATTGCCTGTAAGTCACATCTATTTTCTACAGAAATGTCAAATCTACTGATGACGCAAATTTGTTGTAGTCTCATAAGCGAGGCTAACTCATTTGGGTTAATGAGTTAGCTAACACTGTAGTAAAGCATCTATTTTTTGTCTGTTTAATGACGTGCTGTGTAGCTCAGAAACATTGTAGTGATAAAGTGCTATTGATTACGGCCTTACATTAGAGAAACGTTAAAATACTTGAAGAAAGCCGTCTTCTGGGATGTGGCTCCGTGTAGAAATTTTCTTAACCGACGGCGCCACATACCAGAAGACGGCTTTCTTCATAGTCACCGCCGTGAAAACCTTAAATCTTCCATTAAAATACTTAAGAGACCCCAAGACAGAAATGCTTGTGAAGAGGATAATCATAAGAATTACTTAAAATTACATGTGCATGGTTATTTATACACGTGTCTTCTCTACCAAAGTCGAACTTTCAAAGAAAGCTTCAAGCTTTAATTCTTTTGGTTCTCAACTTTCTGTGGAAGAATAAAGAAAGACCAACGGACTTTTAAAACATAACACCTCATGTTGTTTAAAGCAAAATTTCATTTCTTAAAGGAGTAACAAGGCAAAGGAGCTTAAATCAAAATTTGAGATGTCAGAATGATGTTTGTCTCTTTCTTTTGTACTTCCTGCTTTATATTTATGAATTGACTTTAGGGGCGGAATTCATGACTACATTTCAAAATGAATCACCAGACGGTTCGAGACAGTTCTATATTAATATCAAATTCGACAATTATGTACTTCCTGCAAAAGCATCGGTTCCTTCTGTAGCTGCCCCTCCTCTTGTGGTTGGGGACTATTTTATATAGGAGCTGTTCTACTTTGCTGGTGATACCTCTCTGCTGAGGTCCACACGTAAATGGGACAACACTAGACGACCGAATTACTATGAGGTTATCGCACGTTGCTTACCTCTGCACACATCCACTCCCACGGGCGACATCTTCTGTGATCCGCCCCAGACGTGCCTTATTGGCAATAGTTGCAATGGTAGTTTTAAGGAGGTAGCATTGGAGGTAGGGCGCCAGTAAGCTGGAATAGCCTCTTACAGTACGGAGGTTTCCAGGTTAAAGAGGTTGGGGTAGTCGGTTGTTCAGTATAGTAGAGATGAATTCTGTCTCAAGGTCCTTATCAGGCCTCGCTCAAGCAGGACTACCTTAATTGTTGTCATCACAGAGTAAAATCTGTTCCAGACGAATTTTACATGTAAGTACATTTATTCACACACACTTAGAACGCTTAAAATAGCTGAATTTGGTTAACACTGGTCCTGACTTCACTTTAATAATATTATGTCTTTTTTTATTCCTCAATTTATATTTATTTCCACCTTTATACATCGCTATTAAGTTATAAGTCGAAGTTAAATTAATCTTATTTAGTGTTAGAAGATTATTCGCAGTTTAATATTATACTTAGAAGGAAAGATACGGATATATATAGCACAGGAGTCCTCCACGGAGAGATCGCGAGCATTCACTCCTTACAAGCAGCGATGGATCAACCGGGAACTTCTGAATATACCTAAACTTCCTGCGGCTTACATTTTTAGTTTAATTCAAACTTAAAGGATTAACACAATTTTATTTCCTCCAATGAAATTTGATTATTTAATGGATTTAATATTTTAAAACTCTAAAGTTCTTTAAGGTAGGCAGCACACCGGCATAGTCAAGACATGTAACAGTCAAGACACGATGTCTGCGACATGACGCAAAAAAAAGGAGCACACTTGAAAAGAATGAGATAATGAAAACCGCCGCACACCGGTCTCAGTCATGATTCTGACTTTAGAGCAACGTGTATTTCTGTATGACTCCCATGAGAAACGGATCTGCTAGAAAGTGTCGGCGAAATTTTCTACGTAAATTTCGTGATGAAAGAGTCCCCAGTATGCAAACAATTCACAATTTTGGGAATAAACTTATGATAATAGGGCTCTTAATAGACAAGAAACAAAAACGTAAGCCCCTAGTGCTTACTGAGGGGAAGCCAGATGACATAGGGGTCAGACTCGAACATACATCTAGAAAAATACTGAAACGTCTAGCTCAAGAGACTGGAGTGTCAAAGTCTAATGCAAGAAGGGCTGAAGTTTAGACCCTATAAAAGAACAGTAATGCACACCTTGCAGCCACGCGATCCAACGCGATCCAGCTACCACTTTTTGCAGTTGGTTTCTACAGTCTGTCGTCGAAGGTGAAATCGATCCGCAGTTGACCCGCGGAGTCCTGCTACTTCCGGTAAAAGTTGGTGTCTAGTGTGCTGTAAATGAAAGGATTCTTGGACCTCTGTTTTATAATGAAACAATTACTTGCGAAAGATATATGTACGCCTATAGGGACAGTATTCTCAACATATCCTGTAATCTATGAATTGCAACTACTGCTCTTAGAAGAATACCGTCTGTCAGGCATGCTGATTTATTGGCAAAATTCGTATGCGCCACGCAGCCGACGGTGCACCGGTTGCCATGATGCGCAGAGCCGTTGAACCGGGCAGCAAAATAAAAACCCTCCCTGTATAAGTCTACTTATAATGAAGAGCTACACGTCCCCGGACAGTGAAGGAATAGAGAAGACTTTTTTTTATCAGAAATCCACTGTATATCAGAGGAGCCTGCCAAGTTTGCCTCCAGCATGCAGCTGTTTATTTCATGAACTCACATGCTGAGGCTTTACTTGGTCATGGCCATTTCACAGGCCTACTCTCCGGTGCAATTTTATCCAAGCTGTGGTCCCACCTCGATACAGATCCCGTAATAAATTTGAACATTGGAATATTACCAACCAGTCTTTCGAAATCACGTTTCTTGTGGCTCTAAACTGAAGTATTGTTAAAAAAATTCTTGGAGGATCACGGAAGTAGACTTCAGGCTGGTCATATGTACATAATAATAATAATAATAATAATAATAATAATACAAATTAAATTAATAATAATCTTTTAATATAAAATTCCTTTTCTTTGTACTTTATTTTTTTATAAATTGATCTTACAAGAATAATATGTACGAGTATTTTGTACAAGGATTTTACGTATTAAAACAAATAATACGTAAAGTTGTGTGGTTTATTGGAATTGGAGGTACATTTGTTGGATATAGGCCTACTCTCACACAGCACTGCACAAAAATAAAATAAGTTTCCTTTTATTTCGTTCAATGTGCAAAATATCAGGAAAACCTCCAGTAAATGTTGCGCGTCATAAAAATACATAAATATATTGTTGATTATGTACAGAGTGAGTTTCGATGAATTTCACATAACTTGTGGGTTGTATTGGACCGATATCAAGTAAATTAAATTCTCCCAAAAACTTCTAATGCAGAACCCTCCTGAATACAAGCATCTTATGTGACATAGCAGAGTAATTTCAGAGATGATAATACGGACATTTGGTGCCTTAAGTTGTGGCACGACTCCCTAGTAACGCAAACACACCAATAAATGCCGGACAGTGCGAACCGCCCTTGCCCGTTTGTCTCCCAATTTACTTATTCGAGCCGTGAAGTCGGGAGAAGCAGCCCGTCGTCGCTGGCTCTATTGCTGTTTTACAAGCTCCCCAAGTTATTCGTGGGGTATCCAAGCAATACGGAGAAGCTACAGTGATATGTCGGTCTTTCAGATAACAATAACAAAGTTTAATAACAACAAAACAGACTTCCACAAAAAATACATAATCATGGTACAAACGGAGCACTACAACCCAAATCAATGATTGCGAAGTACACTCTTGTGGCCAACAGTCGCTACAAAAATAAGCTAACCTGCCCCTGTTTCACTAACTCCATTTAGGCGTTAAACAGGTTACCCCAGAAAAACACAAATAATAATAATAATAATAATAATAATAATAAATAAATAAATACGCGCATCGCAACCGTTCTAAAGGCAACGGCTTCCGGTCGCGGGCAGCCTTTACCTTACCAGCCGGCCACGGAAGATTTACTGAACGCGATTTAGAGGTATCAGGTCGAAACAGAATTTCCAATGGCGATCCCCCGCTGGCTGCTAAGGGTCCTATCTCAACTACGTAGTGTCACCAACTACGAAGCAGGTCTCGTCTCATTCCGAGACATCCGGAAGAGGGATAGGTCACGTGATACATAGGCAATCACAAGGATAATACGTCACATATGGGGGTGAAGATGGAATATAGGAATGGCAGACGCCATGACGTCACGCACAACAGCCAGCTGACCTTCAGCACGGCTCAAGTGCATACGTACATTTGATAGGCATCCCTGTAACAGGCCGTTAAAGCCAATAGGGTTGTCAGATAGTGAGGCTCCCACATTTTCTTATAACAATCGGCTCACGGATGGCGGTGAGGTTGTCAGCCTTGGGCTCCGGCAGCCCTTTACCCCTCCCCCGGAAGATTCCTGGTACTCACTTCTGTTAGACGCTGAGTTGACCACAGAACTATGGTGCGGCCGGAAGGTTTAGGTCAATTGAAAAAATCCACCTCATAGGGATTCGAACACGCGACCTTCCGGCTTGTAGCATAGTGCCTCAACCACCTGCGCTACCGCGTGCCCTATACATATTTGATACTTAAATATAAAAAGCTATGGGTAAAACTGTAGCCGAAGAAATGAATAAGTCCAAATGTTGTAGAAACTTTCAGGCTCAGCACATCATCTGCCTAGTAATAAAAAAAAACTCCGTGACCTTTAGTCCGCAAGCTAACTATACCGACCGAGCTACCGCCGCTTGTCGGCGAACTTAATGCCAACTTCAGCAGATAGAGGGTGTCGCATGCTCAGCGCAACGGATCCCCACGGCCGTTAATTTCGGTTTTATAGACAGGAGCCGCTACTTTCTATTCAAGTAGCTCCTCAATTATCCTCACGAGGCTGAGCAGACCCCGTTTCAGACCCAGAACTTCTCAGAATATCTGGTAGTCCCGGGAATCGAACCCGGGACCTTTGGATATATAGCCAGGAACTCTGGCCACTAGACTACAGAGGCGGTCTGTCTAATAATGAAAGGGTACTTAAGTGATGTAAGAATTTACCGGCGGGACATTTATCACGCGCGAGGAAATAAATTCCTATAGATTTTCAGTAGGAAGCCGCAAAAGACAAAAGAGGACATGAGGAAACAAAATTAATAAAGAAAGGAACTGGGAATGGACGAATTCTGTGCTTGGAAATTCTCGAGTGACAACCGAGGTCAATAAAGTAAGCATGCCACCATCACTGAAAGTGACAAGTTGGGTACCGAGCCGGGCCACGTTACTTGCAGTTTTCCTCTTCCTTTTAGCCTAATTCCTAATTTTGAGAACAATGTAAGTAAACTTATGCGATCTCCATGCCGTCTGTGTAACTTCTGAATGCCTCAACCAGTCTTTATGAAATTTGGTATGTATAACGTGGCACCTAAGTCCATTTCAACGACGTATTTAAATAAATCCCTACCCTCAGTCTCTGTGTCCTTATGTTGCTGCATGCCTATTGTTCCCAGGAAACGGCTCTGTAAAAACGTTACCTAGGCAACATACGCAACAATAGAAGAATAGTTGAAGTCGTTTTCTTCTCGATCCGTGGCGTATCAAAGGAAAGTAGGGGAGTAGTTTCTCCCAGAATTTTTGTTTCCTTCTCTTCATTTGTTTTCTTTTCTGTTTCTCTTGCTTACCAAACATTGATCTTGTTTTATATATTGTAAACAGTCTTAAAGGATAGGTTTTTGTGGAACACGGACCTTATGGAAGAAGAATGACGATTCTGCCATGAAGATGGAGGCAGAAAATTCTTCCGAAACGTCGGTAAACTTCTACCACGCTACATGGCATTACATCCCAGAACACAATGACCCTCATAAATTGTCCTTGTCCTTCCCATGGCTCTTTTCTTCATGGAACTTCAGCATATTCTTACGCCATTTTGGGGACACCGTTTCCTCGAGTTCTGCTTACATAGATGTATGTGATCTCAGCTTCCTTGTTTCATTATGTAATCGGTCCCATGAATGTGGGCACACATTGAAGAGCGGTCTGCGAAATTTCATGTGCACGGTTTCCATTCCCGTATTTTTGTTTACTCTCCCTTTCAATGTTTCTTATTTCCAAAACGTAAATCCATTCCGGGTACTATATTAATAATGTTCTAGAATACATATGCTTTATTTCAGCTTTAAATTATTTTTTATTATTCCAGCTATTCTGTATAAAACAAAGTCAATAAATAAATGACATTTCTAGTAAAAAGTAAAAAAAAAAAAAGTAAAGCTATCCCTGTAACAGTCCCTGAAGGCCCATAGGGTTGTGAGACGTTGAGGGTCCCACATTTTCTATACACAATCGTTTCAAAGATGGCGGTAAGGTTGTCAGCCTTACGCGTCGGCCGCCCTTTACTCCCCAGGAAAATTATTTAATTAATTCCTGGTACTCATTTCTTTTAGAGGCTGAGTCGACCCAAGGGCATGGCATTTCCAGTAACAGTATTTAATTGTATGTAGTCATTTTCCGAAGAACCAAATATCTCTGAGCTATAAATTTAAAACCGCACTTAGAGTTTCGGAAGTCGTTCAGAAGAGTGCATTCAAGCAAACGGAATATTCTGTGACTCAAACAATTGCAGTGCAACAGACATCGCAAATAGTGAATATTAACCCTGCATCGTAATCCTGAGGTTCTTGGTTTAAATTCTACGGAACTTTGACCCGGATGTCGATTAGATCGACCCACATTTTTCTTTGTTTTCCTCAGTTCTTTCACATGAATGGTAGGATAGTTCCTTAAAACTACTCATGATTGTTTTTATTCCCATTTTTTGTTCACTATCAAGAGTCACTTTCCTGATCTGATATCATATGACCTACGAAACTGAGAATGAGTTGTTATATAAACAGACATATGGTAAATGAAAATAATTTCTTGATAGTGTCACGTGTATGAGTGACTACACGCGGGCTTGGTTTGGTAATTTATTTGGTAATTTGGTAATTTATTGAGGTCTTACAGGACGTAAGTACAAATAACCGTAGCACCATCGCTAATTCACACACACACACACACACACACACACACACACACACACACACACACTGCAGTTCACTACAGCAGGTACGAAGTCTTCTCAGTCTGCTGTATCTTCGCCGGTTGTCGCCTGGTAACGGCTTCCAACGCTGTAGCTTCCTCAGTTTCCGTCTCCACGCCCTTACTGACCGTCGACTGTCTCACAACTCACAGGGTGACGGCCACTGACACCAACCTCCTATGCTTCTCAATGCCGTCTCGAGACCTTCTCTCGTAATGGCAGTTGCTCCTCGTTATATAGCCTCAGCACGGACCGTATAGAAAATCTCTCTCCCAACAGTTCTATCGTTAAGTCACATAGCTATCAAACGGACTGCGTAGAGAACACGGCTTCCAATTACTCCATTGTTGCGTGTTAAGAATCTGTTGCGGCCATTACCTAGCAACGACCGTTGTTTGCAGAGCCATTTCCTAGCAGCTGCTCTACATGCCATAATACCTTATATTCTTGTTTTTTCACAAAGCCGTACATTTTTGTTTTGTTTATTAACAGGTACAAATGAAGTTACTTATATCGGAAAGAAGGTTATAAGGACGTATAATCACGTGAATCCTTTCCTTATTTTATACCAAGGAACACGCGTATATTGACACGCGCGATTTTGGAACGCCATGTAGTGTAAAATACTGTAAATGTTATGGAACATAGAACCTAATTTTATCGAATACTAAACAAAGCAACTTTACCTAACACTAATGTAATATACATACACAAGCGCACAGTCTTATCCAAACGTGATTTTAAAAATTGTTTACAAATTCGCTGATCCTACTATAAAGCACCACTTGTTCACAGTTTATATTTTTAAAGAACAGTGTTAACAGACGGGCAGTCCATCACACTCGTCTGTATCCTGGTGCTTCTGCAACTCAGGGCGCCAATACACTGAGATCGGTCCAAAGCCTATCATTCTTGTCAGCACTCGGACATTTCTCGAGGCATAACGTGAAATATTCTGTAAATACAGTTCACAAACAGGTTACAGTTATTCCTGCAGACGTTTCGTACTGAAGGTATGGAACTCCAGACTTCTTCAAACCGAACAGTCTGCCCCAGGTGTAAAGTTCTAGTCTCGTATTCGAGAGGTGGTCGTTTCGAACCTTGGGCTCGACACCGGCTATCCTAATTGAGATTAACCTGTTTGTTCTAAGTGTCCCTTGCAAATTCCGGGATATTACCTCAATTAAGTCATTACATCTTCCTTCCCAAATTCGTTATAGTATTATATAGTCTGCACGCTTCTCCGTGAGTTCCATGAGTACAAGCACCAGGAAAGGAAACCATCTGTGTTTGCCTCTTGAGTTAATCCTCCGCAAGCGCTGAAAACGCCGCTGTTATACAGGTACCAATATTTCAGCGCTTGCATAGTACTACATTCTGGGATATAACGCTGATTTTAACAGACTACACGGCGTTATATTCCAGAAAATAATACTCTTCATAGCCACCGCTGTGAGAACCTCAAATCCTACTTCGGCGCTTGCGCAGTTATAACGTGGCGCGCTAACCTAAGTCCTTTCTCTTCCTCCTAGCGTTCGAGCATTTGAAAATTCACGATGCTTTTCTTTACATATGAGGCTGGATAGCCAAGTCAGTGTATTAAATAGGCTACGGGACGAGAGACTGAATAATCGGAGTTTGATTCCCGGTGAGGGCAAGGGATTCTTTTTCTTTTACTACATTTTCATACCAGCTTTGGGACTCACCCAGTAAAATTAAAAGTAAAAGTACTCCTGTAATAGGTCATGGAGGCCCATAGGTTTGTCAGATGTTGAAGCTCCCACATTTTCTAGACAATCAGCTCATATATGGCGGTATGGTTGTCAGCCTTACGCGCCTGTCGTTCTTAACCCTTAAGAATATGCCTGGTACTCATTTCTGTTAGAGGCTGAGTCGACCCACGGGCCATACTGCGGCTGGAAGGATTACGTAAATTGAAAAAAATCCACCTCATAGGGATTCGATCCCGCGACCTTCCGGCTTGTAGCATAGTGCCTCAACCAACTATGCTACGGTGTGTCCCTTGGGTCTCACCCAGCCTCCTATTTACTGGGCACCTAGGGCCATTCCTCGAAGGTAAAGCTGCCTGTGTGAGAAAATGACCGGACACTTCAATCTAGCATCGAAGTAAGGAATTCTTAGAGGTATTCATACTAGGAGTATGTTCTCGCCCATGTGCTGGAGTTGAATGACCAGTGCTATAAATTGATAATTATTTTTTTATAAATGAATAAACAAATATAAAAAATAAAAAATAAATTTTACGTAACAAATAAAGGCAGTCTCTGTGGATGTGTCAATGGGCATTATGTTAGCTTCAGACAATAGTCAGAGTTATATCGAACTGAGGAAGACAATATACAAAAGAGAAGACACAACTGGGTAGGTAGGGGATACTCGTACAAGCATAAGGCATGAGAATGAGACATTCAGTGCTGCCCCAACTTGTGTGTTTTAATGAAAGTCTAAACATGACTTTTCTTCAATGGCTCTTCCAGCCCATTCAGGGCCCAGGCCTCTTATTCAGTTCCGTAATCATTTCTCACAGTCGGTAGGACTCCTTGGGCGAGTGATCAGTTCGTAGCAAGGCCGCTACCTAAACACAGGACAACACAAACGCAGAATAAAAATATATACACACCAAATACCCATGTTTTAAGCGGGATTCGAATCCACGATCCTAGCGTCCGAGCGAGCGAAGACAGTACATGCCGTAGAGGCGTAGACCGCTCGGCTACTGTAACCGGCTAGATATGTCTAGGTGTTCTTATTCTAAATAATACGTAATAATTCAATTTGTACGGCATATAAAACATGTTACTCATTCGCTACAAAAACAAACCGGTTAATGCTGTTCAGGGAAACAACAGATTTTACTGTGAGAACCACATGAAACGCACTAATACACTTTGTGGATAGAATACAGAGTTATAGTATTTCTGATTGCACCTCCCCGGACATGGTGTTCCTTTAGCTACAGGCATTTAATGAACTGCTAGAGACATTAATTTAATAGTAATTTAAATTGTATTTGTTCATGATATGTATATAGTTGCCGTCTTGTAGTGCACTCAATTTCTACTGTTACTTCACGACATGTTTCGGCAACATAGTGCCATCATCAGGTGCCCTAATTACGCTAATCTATTTCATTGCTTGCCTTTATAAAATTATTTAAAAAGTATTTAAAAAGTGCGTATTTGTCAACTATAATAAATTTACACACACTAAAACTTGTTAAGATTATTCATCTTATGTGTCATAATTAAAACTTGCGTGTGGTTCTTCCACTATGGGGGTCGTTTTTCTTATATTCTGTGTAAACCGTGTCTTGTGATGTGTGTTCCCTTCTTAGCTGCGAGTGTTTACACAGAATATAAGAAAAACGACCCCCATAGTGGAAGAACCACAAGCAAGTTTTAATTAAGACACATAAGATGAATAATCTTAACAAGTTTTAGTGTTTGTAAATTCATTATAGTTGACAAATACGCACTTTTTAAATACTTTTTAAATAATTTTATAAAGGCAAGCAATGAAATAGATTAGCGTAATTAGGGCACCTGATGATGGCAATATGTTGCCGAAACATGTCGTGAAGTAACAGGTGAAATTGAGTGCACTACAAGACGGAAACTGTATACATATCATGGATGAAAATCAGTGCAACAGGACGCTAAAATACAACATTGTGAATTGTATTTGTTGTATTGTAAATATATTTGCATTGTAATCATTGTGTGTAATGTGCCCTTTATTATGTATGACACAAACTCCGTCCTACGTGCAACAATTTATTGTATTTTCTTTGTCTTCTTTCTTCTACACTACATATTTCGGCCGCAAACGGCCATCATCAGGTGTATACTCTGACGTAGCTGCTACATTGCACGTAGTTTAAAATTTAAAAACACCAGCTTTCTTAATTGTTCATTTCTCCGTTATTAATAGGTCCCGATATATCAGAATCCCCTTGCTGATATTCGTCAGATATGTATAAAATCTTTGTTAATTTATATACGTCAAATTGATTTTTGAATTTTTGTATTTTAAATTTAAATTTAAGATTTTAAAACATTTTTCAAATTTAAAATTCGCAGGGATACCTGCTCTATGTCTATAGTGCTGCAGCGGCTACTTCTTGCTTTCAGCACTGTTCAGGTATTATTCTGTGTAGGCTCCCTGTGTGCGTGCCGCTGCTTAGCTTTAATACGCATACAAATTTTAAAATTAAAAAGAAAATTAAATTTAAATTGAAGATTTTAAAAATACCAAAATTCAAAAATCAAATTGACGTATATAAATTAACAAAGATTTTATATATATCTGACGAATATCAGCAAGGGGATTCTGATATATCGGGACCTATTAATAACGGATAAATGAACAATTAAGAAAGCTGGTGTTTTTAAATTTTAAACTGCGTGCAGTGTAACAACTATGTGAGAATATACATCTGATGATGGCCATTTAGGGCCGAAACATGTAGCGTAGAAGAAAAGAAGACAAAAGAGCTACAATAAATTGTTGTACTTAGGACGGAGTTTGTGTCATACATTGTGTAGAGTGTAACAGGATGCCTAAATATAATATTGTGCCCTTTATTGTTTGTGTAGTTTTGTGTACTGTGTTTTGTTCGAGTGTGGTGTGTTATTTTGTGTGATGTGTGTTGTTTGTCTGTTGTGTCTTACTGTAGTACCACTGCCACAGAGTAGAAACCAATTTGCATTAAATAAATAATAATACCTCACGTTATGTAACCCGAAGATTCATCATTGTCATAACAAAATTTCTCTCACTGGACCATACACAGCCGGTCACGGTAGCCGAGTGGTCTAAGGCATGCACTGTCTTCGCTCGCTCGGAAGTCGGGATCGTGGGTTCGAATCCCACTCAGAGCATGGATGTTTGTGTGCGTTTTTCTGTGTTTGTCTACAGGTAGAGGCCTTGCGACGAGCTGATCACCCGCCCAAGGAGTCCTACCAAATGTGTAAGATCTAGAAAAACCGAAGTGAACGGAGAAGTTCATGGAGGTAGGCCTAGGCCCACTGGGGCTGTAGTGCCAAGGGGGGGGGGGACCCTACATATGTACATATCCCGTTCAATCTGGTTCACACCGCAAAGAGATCCGGTGTCTTCACGCTTCGTACGTGTCTCAAGTGGCATCTCCCTTGAAAGCTCTGATCCAGACATTTGATTTTCTTCTTCCCATTCTTTAAATGATGTAAAATGCAGGCAAGTAGGCAGTATATAGATATAATTGCCAATTAGCCGAATCATCTCAAACAAGCTCCTTACGGTTAAGTGTTTGAGAGATTTATCATCTGCGAAACGAGTTTCGTCTGATAAACAAACATCATTATTGGACTTGCTCAGATAAAGTGCTTGAAAATGTAAATTTATAAAAACATTTAATAATTTCTCACGTTTCACTTGTTTTAAGAGATTTTGTTTTTATTATTATTATCATAGTAGTACACTACATTATAATAACGCTATTGTAGTTTTTTTTTTGGATAAGAATTTATTCCAATTATCAGAATTTTCGATTATCCGAACCACATTTCCGACTAATTAAATCGGATAATCGGCGTTATACTGTACTTAGATTTAGTCCTGTATACGTACAGATAAACAGGGCTTCAGGGATAGTTATTTGTCTGTCTTTGCCTCTACAGTTCCTTGTTGGAACGCAGTCGATGGGACGCCTTGGACTAGGGATCAGCCCGTCGTAAAGCCGCTACCTACCTACAGAACAATAGAAGCATAGAATAAACGAAGGGAGACATCCATGCCTCAAGTAGGATTCGAACCCACGATTCCAGAGTTCGAGCTAGCGAAGATAGTTCATGCCTTAGACTGCGCGGCCTCTGCGATCGGAATCTTGTTTTTTACCAAGCCAAGATTTCAGTGGGACTATGGCTCTTTTTGAACGCAGGTGAACACTTGAAATCCTATATTCAGGCAAATAAAAATAAAAATTTCTGCTCCTGAACATATGCGTACACATTACGAGTAATCGGTAAATTTTGTTTAAGAAATAAATCTTCATTTAGTGTGTGAGCCGTTCGAAACGCATAAATACTTTCTGTGCACAATGTACAGAACTTCTTAGTTTTAAAGCAGGTTGTTCATATCTGTTAACCTAATTTCCTTCCTTTAAGAAAACGGAAGTAGGCTTATGAGATCACCATGCTGTGTGTGTGTGTGTGCGCACCTCTATATCCTCCCTATCAACTTTAAATGCCTGAACCAGCCTTTATGAGACTTGGTATATTTATCTTGGTACCTAAGCCCATCTCAATGGAGTACTTCATAAATCCCTTCCATGAAACTGTGTGTCTCTATGAGTAACCCCTTTTCGTTGCTAGGTAACGGCTAGGTACGCGGTAGAGCCAATAAAGAGGTCACAAATGGATTAAAAACGTAAAACATACGTGTATGATATTCAGACCTGGAAAGAACATTTATTTCTCGTTACGGTCGCCATTATGACTACTGAAGCCAGCCTCTGAACATGCACATGCGCGTCTGCTACCTAGCTGGACTGTGCTGCCACCTAGTGATACATATATAAAACCTATTACGGGGATTACAGCTGTTTAACTTCCATCTGTCACCTATGTACAGACTCTCGCTTATAAAGGTTGCCACTGCAACGAATACACAAGCAACAACAGAAGAATTTTTGGAGGCGTCGTTTTCTATGTGGTCCATGTCGCATCAAAGGCAGATGGGCAATTAGTTTTTCACATAGTTTCTCGTTTTTGAAATGCGTTTGACTGATAAATATATTTATTGCATTATACAACACAGGGTTGAAACACAAAATTTTAGCTGGAAAACATCACTGCTTCAAGCAAGGACAGTACATATAAAAATGCACCTCTGTAGTGTGTGCGAGGACGTGAAGTGGACTCCCAAGATGGCGACGAAAGATAAGCTATCCTGAAGACTAGGACGAACCTTCGTGTCCCATCATAACAGGCAATTTCTTTGAAAGAAGAGCGCCCTCCAAAGGACAGTCAATTACACAGATGTTTGTTTCGTAAATTAACACGTATTAATAAAGACAACATAGAAATGTATGGCAGTGTATTTTAAAGTGCTTAAACATTTTTAATTTGACGTCATATCAGCTCAGTGGAATCAAGCGAAATCTGCCTTTATGCGTTCACCTCTTCAGTAAAACGGGGTTATGTGTGTGATAGAGAGAGTGTGTGGAAAGGTGAAGGTGAGGGGGAGGGGTATATTGTTTGGTCGCCAGTGATTTCGAGGCAAAACTCATTAGCGAATCTCTTTTTTGAATTAGAATTGTATGGAAATCGAAAGCAGAGCGATATATTAAAATCATTTTGAATGACACACGTGTGTTATACGTTCATTTATGGTGCATACAAAGCTATTCTCAAAAGCCGAGATAATGCAGTTTGTATGGCGACTGGATACGGGCTGGAAGGCCGAGGGATCGGAGTTTGAATCCACGTAGAGTCAAAAATGTTCAGGTCTCCATATCTTCCAGATCGGCTTAGGGACCCACCCAGCCTCCTAACCAATGAATACCCGGGACTCTTTCCCCGGGAATAAAGCGGTCGGGGAGTGAAGCTGACCACGCACCTCCAGCTATTGTCGAGGTCAAGAAAACGTGGCTCTTTACATCCGCTCCTCCTTACGCCTTCATAGTGTAGTGCTTAATTAGTTAAGCACAAGGACAACTTTACATTTTCAGGACTATTCTCGGCAGACTAATTAACAGTGTCGATGAATTCTGTGCAAAGTCATATGTTCTATTAGTGACGAGGCGTATGGACGGAAAAGCAGGCCCATATTTTAATTCTACAGCAAACGTAAAAACGTTCGACAGAGCCTATGGAAGGTTCTTCCAGTCAAATGCTAGCACTGCTCCTCGATTAGGCTACAAACCCTTCCTCCCAAATTCCTTCTAATTCATTATTTTATAATATTTTGCCACTCGACATCATAGAGTCTGTAGAAGTGGCTCGTCGGTGTAATATTTTTATTATTTATTTTAAATGCAAATGGGTTTTTACCCGGTGGCAGTGGTACTACAGTGAGACACAACACACCAATAACGCACATCACATAAAATAGCACACAAAAAACTACACAAACAATTAAGGACACACTACACACAGTGCAAATACAACCACAGCTACAAAATACAATTACAACTAACATAAATACAATTACACTGCAGAAAATATTAAAATTATATAGAACCAAAAAATATCAACCTAACCACATAACTGACTGACTAACCAATCAACCAATCAGCCAACCAGCCACCAACGAACTCCAATAAACAGAATCGTTCATGGTCAGAGGAAATAGGCTAGAATATGCTTTACTTACTTACTTACTCATGGAGCTGAGCCCTTCCGGAGGAGCCGCCAATTCAGCAGCTACTCAAGAATTTCCCAGCATTTTATGGAACCCGAAGGTTCATCACCGTGTTCACAAGAGCCCTCCACTGGTCCCTATCCTGAGCCAGATCAATCCAATCCATACGATCCCATCCTATCTCTCTAAGATCCATTTTAATATTATCCATCCACCTACGCTTTTGTCTTCTCAGTGGTCTCTTTCCTTCTGGCTTTCCCACCAATATCTTATGTGCATTCCTCGTCTCCCCCATTCGTGCTACATGCCCTGCCCACCTCATCCTCCTTGACTTGATCATTCTAATTATATTTGTCGAAGAGTACAAGTTATGAAGCTCCTCATGTAACTTTCTCCAACCTCCTGTCACTTCATCCCTCTTCGGCCCAAATATTCTCCTCGGCACCCTGCTCTCAAACACCCTCAGTCTATGTTCCTCCCTTAATGTCAGAGACCAAGTTTCACTATGGCTCTGTCTTTAACATTGCAAAGAGAAGCTGGTTCGAAGACCAAAGACCTTGCCGTGATTTTTGTTTAGGGACTAGTTTACCGAATTTAGCAGTGATATATTTAGAGTAAAATACAGTGATATTTAAACATTTCGACAGTTAATGTGAATAGCACCATTGCATTCTTACAGACAGACAGACATGCTTGGGGAGGCAATGTTAAAATAGAACTTAGAGGAATATGACGTATACTCGTATATATGAGCTCAATTAAAATGGCTCAAGGTAAGGCCAAACGGAAGCGTGAAGGTACATTTCGCGGTTCTATAAGCGTAGGGAATGTTTTGAGCAGCAGTGCAACTGTCGCCGTCGCTCTACCGCCATGTTGTCAGATCCTTAAGTGTAATTTGTATGTCACACGATCTCCGAAACAGACGAATTTCATAAATCAACACATAAAAAAATTGTCAGGATTCGGAGACGCGAATGTTGAGCCTACGCTTCTGTGTTCATTTGTGTATAAATTGGAATTCATTACTACCAGACACCAGAAAGTATTATTACTTTTAGCGTAATTATTATATGATGAATACAACAAACAGGCGTCAAGCCTATTCTTAGAAATTTCATCGAGACAAGATCTGCTTGCACCTGCTTCCAACTGCTCTCACCGTTTCTTTGCTTACGGATTTTCTACTTTTTTATTTCTACCCTGAAGATGGAGGCGGTACGTTCCTCCAAAACGTCAGTTAACATCACATCTACACGGCGTCACATCCAAGAAGACTGCTTTCTTCAAGATCTATAAAGTTTTTTGACTATAGGAAGATATTTTTAAATTCGTGACAGAAATGGTTTCCTCTATAAAACGCAAGTTAAAATTTTTATGATGTTCATTGTTGAGTCTCAATTATGAAACTGTGGTAAAATACGCAAGGATGATTGGTCAAAAGAACATAAATTATATGACTTACAGTCGCCAGTATATGAGACTCAACAGACGCAGTATATACACGTAGCTGAACTACAGTTCGTGCTTTTAATTAAACTTTCCGATAAGACGGAACACTACAAATGCTTTCCGCGGGTGCCAAATATTCTAACTTTCAGCTGTAATGCCCTCGTTTTGGATCGTCCTGTCGGGCAAAAAATTGCTGCTCTGTACAGTTAGTGGTGAAGATATTTCATTTTATTTATGTAAATATTTACTATTTGGTCCCTGTGATTAACTAATTAAGCATTACTCCATATAGACATATGGGGGAATGGATGTATAGATCCACATTTTCTGGAACTCAGCACTAGTTCGGATAGCTCAGTCAATACAGCGACTGGATACGGGCTGGAGGACCGAAGGGTGGGAGTTCGAATTCCAGTAGGGTAAAAAATCTTCACTTCTCCACGACGTCCAGAGCGCCTCTAGGGCCCATCCAGCCTCCTATTCAATGGTTACCAGGGACTCTTTCCCCACGGGTAAAGCGGCTGAGGCCCAAAACTGACCATTCACCTCCAACTACTGCCGAGGCCAAGAAAACGTGGGTCTATACATCCACTCCCTGTACGCCTTCATGACGTAGTGCACAGAGAAAACTTGACCTTTTTACTGTTTTGGTGACACGTAATAATGTTAATACAACTGCATACTAGCCTACGCCACAATACTGGCAGAAATTTGGCTAAAAGGAACCAAAAATTGGCACTTCCGGAAGGTCGCATTTAGAAGGATGTATGAGGCAACACGACAACCGCTCTGCTGCTTCTGTCTTGTACGTAATGTTAGCAACTACTCTTGCGCATTAGAGGTGTAACTAATTGCCTCATGTTTCCTTGATACGACTCGCTTCCCGTTGTAGTACTATATCTGTCTTGTTCCTGTATATGCTTCTAAGCAGTGACTTTGGTACTTTGCAGTTCCTCATATAGCATTCCGAATATTTAAACTGCCTCCGATTTCAATAGATATTATTTCTCAATTTGATCTCGTCTTGAAGTATGCGACAGAAATAACGAAAATTTAATTTATGCTATTTTTCATATATTGGCACATACATTTTTAATAGCAGTCCGCAACAATACACGCTTAAAAGCGGATATTGCAGTGACATCTTTGTATAATCTTTTCTGATAATATAATTGTGTGTATTAAGAATTGCCTTGAGAGCGCTGTTTAGTTCATTCCATAAATAAAATTTTAGTTTTGTATAACTTTTATGGTCTAAGATAATGAACCATCTGTTTCAGAATCATCTGAACAATTCATAAGGAAAATGGGAAAAATATACGCATTCTAATCCCCAAAATTAGATTGAGACAAGTGGTTAGTTTGATGCTCCGGCCATTTTAACCACAGTGCCCACCACACAGAAGGCTGTCTTGAACCCCAGGGCCGGTCTGGACAATGGGGCGCAAAGAAGAACACTTGACGTATATCTATAAAGGTAAAGTTGCCCCTGTACTTAATTAATTAAGCACTATGCCGTAAAGGCGTATGGGGGAGTGGATGTATAAATCCACATTTTCTTGTCCTCGGCACTAGCTGGAGTGAGTGTTCAGCTTCACGCACCGGCCGCTTTACCCCGGGAAAAGAGCCCCCGGTACCCATTGGTAGGAGGCCGGGTGGGCCCCAGAACCGGCCTGGACGACATGGAGAAGAGAAAAATTTTGACCCTACCGGTACTTGAACTCCTAACCCTCGGCCATCCAACCCATAGCTAGTCGCTATACCGCCTACTTGCGTGCTTAGTTTGTGATATACTGAGTTCTGACAATGCATACTCTTACAGGCTGTTATAAATGTTCCAGTGGAACGTATTTCGTCAGTCTTCAGGGTGTACTTTCTGCTTAGAAGATGGAGCCAACGGGTGTCTCCGAAACTGCAACTGAACTTGACGATTTAAAGTGATGATTTGTTCGATACTGAGCAAGCCGTTGCTGCGTACACAGGCAGGCTACCCACAATGATCGAGTGTAACTTCGTTTCCAGGATATATTCCGCGCGGGTATATTCCATTATAAACAGACTGTTCTTTGCCAGTTTATTTTAAAAGTGGAAATTTCCCTTGTTTGCAACAAGGAGATGGAAAATATTCGCTTAGAATCCTTACATTATTTTTAGAGCATAAAGATAGTAACAGATCGAAACCTGATTCAGGAGGAAATTAAGAGGCGATTGAACTCGGGTAATGCTTGCTACCATTCAGTCCAGAACCTTTTGTTTTCTCGTCTGGTGTCGAAAAACATAAAAATTAGAATATACAAAACTATAATTTTGTCTGTGGTTCTGTATGGGTGTGAAACTTGACATTAAGGGAGGAACATAGACTCAGGGTGTTTGAGAACAGGGTGTTGAGAATATTTGGACCGAAGAGAAATGCAGTGACAGGAGGTTGGAGAAAAGTGCATAATGCGGATCTTCATAACTTTAATTCTTCTCCAAGTATAATTAGAATGATCAAGTCAAGGAGGATGAGATGGGCAGGACATGTAGCACGAATGGGGAGACTAAGAATGCGTATAGGATATTGGTGGGAAAGCCAGAAGAAAGGAGACCACAGGGAAGACCAAGGCGTAGGTGGGTGGACAATATAAGAATGGATCTTAGAGGGATAGGATGGTATNAATATTTGGACCGAAGAGAAATGCAGTGACAGGAGGTTGGAGAAAAGTGCATAATGCGAAGCTTCATAACTTGTACTCTTCTCCAGGTATAATTAGAATGATCAAGTCAAGGAGTATGAGGTGGGCAGGACATGTAGCACGAATGGGGAGACTAAGAATGCGTATAGGATATTGGTGGGAAAGCCAGAAGAAAGGAGACCACAGGGAAGACCAAGGCGTAGGTGGGTGGACAATATAAGAATGGATCTTAGAGGGATAGGATGGTATAGATTGGATAGATCTGGCTCAGTATAGGGACCGGTGGAGGGCTCTTGTGAACACGGTGATGAACCTTCGGGTTCCATAAAATGCTGAAGAATTCTTGAGTAGCTGCTGAATTGGCGGCTCTACCAGAAGGGCTCAGCTCCATGAGTAAGTAAGTAAAGGAAGTCGAACTGAGAGGAATACTGCGAAATATATAAATATCAACTGGGAAACAGAGATAAGAGAATAAGCAGAGTTTATAAAATGAAATTTTCTCTTCACGCTATGTAAGGATTTGCAGTCTGAAGACCGTTCCATGGGTCTCACATTAAATTCGCCTGTCCACCTTATTCTTGTTGTGTTTATAAGTCTATATCACTTTCTTTTGAGAGTGCTTATTGATTACTAATTCATTTACACTTCAGTTTTCATGTGTTACTTAAAGACGCTTTCTGTGTAGGGACTTTGTAGCTTATGTATTTCAGCTATGACAAACATCCACAAAGTTAAATGTATCCGAACAAATGTGTCGAGGTTTTTTTTAGTTCACTTAGTGGGGGGTTGAGTCCAACTGAGTCCACTCCGCACGGCGGCCACTGATTGGCCTATTGTAGCCTACCCCGAATGATTATGATGATGGAAAATTTGGTGGAATGAAGATTGGCAGGGGAAACCCGCCCCAGCGCCACTTTTTCCACCACAAATCCCACTTGACCAGACCCGGGATCGAACCCGGGCTGCCGCGGTGGAAGCCAGCGACTAACCGCTTGAGCTACGGCGCGGCTGTGCCGAGGGCTTGGTCAGTGCATTTAATGTGCCACTTAGTTTAGTATCATAATTATTGCATTTCGTTTAGACATCAATTTCACGGTGACACATCGAAACGCACTTCTGTCACTGACATTATGACATAAGCATGGTCTTTGAGACTAACGGGTACTGTGGTGGTGATCCGTGGGAATAGGTGTTTCAAGAAAAATGTGCAAACTTCTAACGAAAAGTGTACTATCTTCTAGGATATGACGCCGTATAGTCCGTTAGTTCACATAGTTTTTGAAGGAATGTACTGCCTCCATCTTCAGGGTTGAAGAGCTAGCAAGGAGCAAGGAGAGATGCATGCTATTCTTGCCGACAATACTATTCATAATCACTCCCATGAAATCCTCAATTTCTGATCTAAACGATGAACGATGTACGTTAGGGGAAAGTTACGATAACGCCGTGTAATCCATCAAAAGTTAACCGACGTTTCGGAGGAACATGCCACCTAAATCTTCAGCCATTTGCTTCACGCTAGTTTCACGTTTGTTTTATTGTATAAGGGGTGGGCCTTCTTGGCCCTTGCACCGCGACCACAGTGATCTTATTCCTCGAGTATGAAAATGAAGGCGTCACGTTCCTCCGAAACGTCGGCTGAATTGCAACGGAGTACATGGGTTTATATCCCAGAAGATAGAGCTGTTCATAAGCACTGCTATGAGATCCTCAAAGCCTACATTTTCCATAGTGAGCTGTCAAAAATTAGTCCCTTCCGTTTCTTAATAACAATCGCTCTGACGCTTTTTCAGAGAAACGACAATTTTGTTTCGTGTTCTTCAACCAGCGAACCATTATTCACCACCTTGTCCATTCACATCGCTCGAGTTAAGGTAATTCTTTGTCCGTTCCTTTGCAAAATGATAATCTAGATTCATTACTTCTTTCCTTTTCAATTCGCAATGAATATTTCCAGCTCCGGTAACATATCCCTCCGCCAGGCTTCGTCTTCCGTTCAGTTCACAGTGCGCATTTGTTGCTGTTGCAGAACTAATCATCACTTCTCTCGTATCCTTCAGGATATCTCTGCAGGGTTGTACGTGTTGCACTGAGCTCTTCTGCTGCCACTGCATAATGAACAGCTTAAACAGCCAAAGCAAGAACTGTTACAGATATTGGTACCAGCTTCTATGAAATTTTAGCTCTAGGCATCTGAAATAATATAACTTCCCTTCCGCATTTTATTTCTTGTGCGTATCTTTGCATGATGCATT
>NW_019741974.1:1247425-1290708 GCF_002891405.2 Cryptotermes secundus | reverse complement strand
GCAAAAATTACCGAATCGGATTTTTTTACTTCTTTGGTCATGGCTCAAGGTACAAAGCTGCTCAACTGCCCCAGTTACAAGGACACGTTTGGAGTTTTCGTTGTCAGAACAAGTGTTTTTTTAAATATTCTTGTTCAGTATCATATTAAATTCCTTATACATTTAGACAATACCATATGTATTAATTTTAATAATTTTTCTTGCATATTTGTTCAAAAATTCAGAATTACTTATCAGTATAAATATAACAAACGTTGAGAAATAAACATGCTGCAACTACAATGACTGACGCCGCCTGCCACTCTTTGGTATGGCGGAAAACCTTGAAAGCTAAAATACTGACCTCCGAATTCCGGAATAAAATATTCCTCTCCCAATCCAGAGAGATAGATTGGTGGCCAGATGTACACGTTAGCCCTGAGTACAGATGTATCTCTTATACACACAGTTCAAGGCAGAAACAAAAGAAAATAAATTTCCACGTGGCAAGTTGAAGTTAAATTGTTTAATCTAAGTACAGTTAAGTGGTAAGTCAGAAAGAAATATTTCTTTTGTTTATCTTACGACGCCCTCAGTGTCTAGACAATGAAGCGTCAAATACTTTGGCGAATAATGAAATGGAAAGGATACGGAAGAAAACGGTCGTGGCCTACTCGAGGTAACATCCCGGCATTTGCCAGGAGGGACTGAGTAAAACCACGAAAAATCTGTCATAAGAACGGCTGCCCTTCCGAGACTAGAACCGAATATATACCAACTACAAATTTAGAGCCTTACCGTGGATCAGCCTATTTGACTCAGAAATGGAAGTACTAAGTGAATTGTTTTTTTTTAATTCGCTTAGTGGGGGGTGGAATCCAACGGGGTCCACTCGGCACGGCGGCCACTGATTGGCCTATTGTAGCCTACCCCGGGTGATTATGATGATGGAGAATTTGGTGGAATGAAGATTGGCAGGGGAGACCGAAGTACTTGGAGAAAACCCGCTCACTTTGTCCGCCATAAACCCCACTTGACCAGACCCGGGATCGAACCCGGGCCGCTGCGGTGGGAAGCCAGCGACTAACCTCTTGAGCTATGGCGCGGCCGTTAAGTGAGAAGACAGGCTATAGTAATGTGACGGTTGGTGGGATGTAGCACACGCCTCTGGGCTTGTGGCAGGTGATTACGGGGTATTTGTATGGTTACTTGCGCCACATCGGTCTACAAGAAGTCTCTCTGCTGATGTTGCCACTCTTTCATACTATATATTTAACATTCATAAAATCAGGCCGCATATAATGCTGGGTTAATTGACTAGCTTCACGCGACTGTACACCGTTTAACATTTAGTTATAGGGTGTACGTGTTTAGAGATATCTCAATATCTGGAAGAAAATCACATTTCGTATTCAATTTGCTCTAGTGTTTAGGTGAGCCGCCCTCTGATCACAATCGAGCGTTAAAAATATGAATATTTTAAACTGGACAAGTTTGTCAGAAATCGAGGAGTTCCTGTTGAGGTGTTTCTGCAGTCTGTACCTTAAAACAGGGCATATCTGTTTCTTTTCTTTTTCAGCTAGGCACATTCTTTGACATTAAAGCTTCTAAACAAATATATGGGTATAATTCGTTTATGTGCTGAAAACAACGGGCAAGTGCCAACTACTGAACCAACACGAACACAAGGTAACAAAAACAAATACAAGGACAAAACAAAATTAAGAAAAGAGCTAAATAGGTCCAGGTTATTTAATTCTACATTTAAGTTCCTAAAAATATCTGCATTTGTAGGAGAAGCACATCGAACCCAGGGGCAGTGACATGAGGAGTATAGAATATTTATACATTGAAGTACGTTTCTAGCAGGAACAGTAATACTCCACTGTTTCTAGAACAGAGAAGCGATATTTACAGACAAATATTTATTAAAAAGCATTCTGAAACAAGACACACAGCGCAACACACAACACGAGGGAACAAAACCCACCAACTCAAACACACATGCGCGTCTAGAGGACTTATATATTTAACAACATAAGCAACAGAGGAAACAACAGAAGACAGCGTTTCCTCCCCAGTAATTTTAAGACTTGATGATGATCATATTGGTCGGGACAGGCAGTGATAAAGTTTTGAAGTGAATAAGTTTTAATAAGTTTTATAAAATATAGTGTTGCATGTAAGACTGTAAAACTAATCGACACTTATTAAAAATAAATCGTGGGAGTTATAATGCTTAGTAACCAGTGTCTGTAAATTAATTTTCTATAGAATAAAATAAGTTACAGTCCAAGTGTGACCCGTTTATTACCTAGATGGGCTGTGTGTTACAGGGTTATTTACTTGTTTATTTTCACAAGACCTTTGATATGTCAGGTATATATTAATAAAAGAAAATTTTGCAAATTCATATGTGTAAAACCTTAAAATATCTAATCGAGCACTTATAGCATCGCATTGCAGAACGCGAGACTGTCTACTTATCTAAATTAATAATGAGGAAACAAGGAATGCATGCAGAAGTTTAAACGTCTTAAGAGTTGTGATAAACTGGGAAGGTGGGGACGGAGACAGATCTTACGAAAATATTACAAAAGAGATGTGGATGAAAATTGCTCAGGGTCGTGTCCAGGCGTGGGCTACTATATCAGTGATGTTGATAATTCAGGTTACACTATCTGTGTGTTATGGCTGCGCCATAGTTCAAGCGGTTAGTCGCTGGCTTCCCACCGCGGCGGCCCGGGTTCTATCCCGGGTCTCATCAAGCGGGATTTGTGGTGGACAAATTGGCGCCGGGTCAGATTTTCTCCGAGTACTTCGGTTTCCCTTGCCAATCTTCATTCCACCAATTGCTCCACAATCACCCTCACCTATCATCTGGGGCTGGTACAATAGGCCAGAAGTGGCCGCAGTATAAGGGACTTAGTCCCACCCCACTAGCAATAAAAAAGATCTGTGTGTTATTATCCATTCCTACTCCAACTAAGTACACTCTAGTCACTGAGTAGAGTGTCTTTCACATGGAAATCTCATGCTGCAGCTTATTCTCCAGTTTGTGTACACACCACAGAGAATAACCTGCATGCATGAAAGCAGGCTCACTGTGATGTCGTGGATGTGACAAGTTGATCTCAAGCTTCAGTGACCATTTTTCACGTATGTGATCATGTGACGAGAATGGAGAAAGCTGAATGTTCTCCTCCTTCATCGTACCTTGTACTTATTTAGAGGCAGACGAAGGAGAAATGCCGTATTTTTCAGTACTTTTATATAGAATTAGTGTCATGGTGTGTATAAATATCTGCATGTGTATTTTTCAAAGTTGTCCTTCCCATCAGACATTTACACTATAACACTGTATGCATTTTTCTCTTCTATACGTGCTACCTTCTCTACCCAGCCTACTGATTTGTTAGTGTTGTATTCCGCTAGTGCAAAAACTATACACGTGTTCAACCAGTTTTATTCCAATTTACTTGGTCCATCTCCGGTCACCGTGGGGAAGAACAGCAAGGGAAATCCTACGCATGCCTACGTCATGCTCAGATGAAAACAGGATTTTTTTATTGCTAGTGGGGTGGGAGTAAATCCCTTGTACTGCGGCCACTTCTGGCCTATTGTTCCAGCCCCAGATGATAGGTGAGGGTGATTGGTGGAATGAAGATTGGCAGGGGAAACCGAAGTACTCGGAGAAAACCTGCCCCAGCGCCACTTTGTCCACCACAAATCCCATTTGACCAGACCCGGGATCGAACCAAAACAGGAATAATTCCATATATGTTTCTTCATACACGCGCACAAAGAACCGGGATAGCTCAGCCGATATAGCGACGGGCTACAGGGTAGACAACCGAGGTTCGGTTTCCCACAGGAGCAACAATGTCCAGACAGGATCTGAGGCCCACAAAACCTCCTATCCAATGGGTACCGGGATTTAATTCGACCAGGGCGTTAAGCTAACCCTTCACCTCCATCTAGTCCCAAGGTCAAGGCTGGTGGCGCTATACCTTCACTTCTCCATACGTTTTCTTAATTAAGTAAGCACAGAGGCGTCTTTGCCCTAACTTACCTTACTTTTACGAGTGACACAAGTAAGAGCGACTTAGATTTGTGCTCCGAGGTGCCTCGTTTGAAGCAGTACCGACTATTTTGAGTAAAGATTTTCGTGGTTGTCCTCAGTCCTTCCATCAGAGTGGATATGTAGGATGTGCCAAGAGCGCTTCCGTATTATTTGGTTCCACTTCACTGAACGTAAACATCCTTTCAACTCTTTCGACACTGCGTGACGTTTTCGGTGGGGACGCAAACCTTTCGCTATTTGAACATGATTCAGTGTGTGCACTTCATACTTATCTTTACACAATCTTCCTTTCAAAAACACAAGCAGGAAACCATTCTGTGTTTTCATTGAAACAGTAACAAGTGAATATATCCATCCGCTGATCTCTCTCCATAATGTAAATCAGCATTTCTCAACGGGGAACCCATGAAAACTTTTTATAAAACCATATTTTAAAAAGAAGAGTGTGCCACGCAATTGGGCTGAGGAGTTGAACAGTCAGAATATCGCATAATAGAGCTCCCAGAGCAGCATTAAACTGGGAATATGGGCAGACAAGAGAGATTTACCAACGTATCTGTCGCCATAAATGTAACAACAGTGTGGGCGTGTGTGTACAGAAGAAATATTAAGTGTTAAGAGGTACATGGTCTTCCTTGAATGCCCAGTGATGAAATCTCGGGTTAGAAGAAATATGTTGTGTAGGTTATGGTCTGACATAATGGGTTATAGATAATGTCAAGGTGGAATGAGTCATTAATGGCTGCTTCGTATGTTATATCTGCATCCGGATTTCTGACGCTTCAAAAATAAGCTAGAATTATGATATTTTAGTGTCATGTAAGTAAACAAAAATTAAAAACAGGTATTAAATATGACTCGTTCGTAACACCACTATATTCAATTGCGTGATAAGTTACAGATAGGGTGCGCCATAGCTCAAGCGGTTAGTCGCTGGCTTCCCACCGCGGCGGCCAGGGTTCGATCCGGGTCTGGTCAAGTGGGATTTTTGGCGCTGGGGCGGGTTTTCTCCGAGTACTTCTGTTTCCCCTGCCAAACTTCATTCCACCAAATTCTCCAACATCATAATCACCCGGGGCAGGTACAATAGGCCAATCAGTGGCCACCATGCCGAGTGGACCCAGCTGGACTCCACCCCCCACTAACCGAATTAAAAAACAATTAATGTACAGATATAAACCCCGTAAGACAACTTAGTTTATTTCATATGTTATTTTCTTTAAGAATGTGCAGAACCTGTGAAGTTGCTTCTAGAAAACATCCGCTCACCATTTAATTTTTTAAGTTGGACTGCATCTTCTACAGAGTGTCTAGGTTAATGACAAATTGATTTTCCACATTTTTTCAAGATGGCTATCGGAGGACAACTGAATACTTAGATTCTAAAAAAGTTCTGACGATGGTGTATACAAAGTAAAAAAAAACCCCAGTATTTCTGAACTGAATATGTGTTCGGCCATGTGACTCAGTTCACTTGTAACTTTGATCTGAACTGGTAATATCTATTCTGCTGTGCATAGCAGGCTACATTTCCTTGTACTGTGACTACGTGCAACATGGCAACTCTGAGACAAGGTTAACTAGATCACATCGTTGGATAATTATACAAACTAACTTCATAAAGATGGTCGGCCAAGGTAGCCGAGCGTACTAACGCATGAACTGTCTTCGCTCGCTCGAAAGCAGGGATCGTGGGTACGAATCCCATATAAGACATGGATGTGGGGTGTGTGTATGTGTTTATTCTGTGTTTTCCTGTGTTTAGGTAGAGGCCTTGAGACGTGCTGATCACTCGTCCAAGGAGTTCTACCTTCTGTAAAATGATCATTAAACTGAAAATCAGAGGCCAGGCCAGCCCAAGGGGCTGTAAAGCCAGTGAAAAAAAGAAATTTCATGGAGGTGAACTCTTGAGAAGCAGCTAATTTTGCAGCTATACGAGAATTTCCCAGAATTTTATGAACATGAAGGTTCATTACCGCGTTCACAAGAGCCCTCCACTGGTCCCTATCCTGAGTCAGATCAATCCAGTCCATACCATCCCATCCTTTTTATCTAAGATCTATTTTAATATTGTCTACCTGCCTAAGTCTTGGTCTTCCTAGTGGTTTATTTCCCGCTGGCTTCCCCACCAATTTCCTATATGAATTCCTCTTCGCCCAATTTGTGCTACATGTCCTTCCCATGTCATCCTCCTTGACTTGATCATTCTAATTATATTTCGTGAAGAGCACAAGTTATGAAGCTCCTCATTATGTAGTTTTCTCCAATCTCCTGTCACTTCATCTCTCTTCGGTCCAAATATTCTCCTCAACACCCTGAGTCTGTGTTTCCCCCTTAACGCCAGAGACCGAGTGAATAAATACATAGGCGAAAGAAATTGCATTATTCGTTTGCATGTTAACCACAGTGAAGTGGGCATATGGACTGCGTAACAAATACTATGATGGAAATTTTATTGATGGTTTATGTTATGAGCTCTCTGCGAGGTTAGGAAATAACAGGAATGAAAAACGAAGTTGACCAAGTCAGTATTAAGCAAAATATAACTCTACCTGAGATGAGAGAGTTACACGACCTAGTGACATAAGTTACTCGTACGACCAGACAGCTGGAAAATATATTGGGCAATTATTTAAATCTTGTGGATGTACAAACAATCATTCATAATACGCTTAATTTCCCAAGGAGTGTGTTTATTTCTCTGACTTCTATTTGTTTTATTGAACCTTATGTGTGTGTGTGTATATATATATATATCAACGGCTTCTCCAGCCTATTGAAGGCCCAGGCCTCTTATTAAGTTCAGTAACCATTTTTCACAGACGGTAGGACTCCTTGGGCGAGTGACCAGCTCGTCGCAAGGCCTCTACCTAAACAAAGGACAAACGCGTACACACACCAAACATCCATGCCTTGTGTGGGATTCGAACCCACGATCCCAGCGTCAGAATGAGCGAAGACAGTTGATGTCTTAGACCGTGCGGCTACTGTGACTGGCAATGAACATTGTATATATCATTTTAAATGCAGAACAAATTTAATATTAGGTTGAATTCTCAGAGTCACACTGCAGTGTTATAAAACATGTCCGTTTCTTCCTCTGTCTGGAGTGTTTCCCAGCCAGCCTGCTTCAGCCAGACGTCATTCAGGATCTTTATGTACTCGTAATTCCTGTAGTAACATGTATGGGAACACTACGTGGTGATTTTAGGTGTCAAATCTGGATTCACTAAGCTTCTACTTTGAGATAAGTTAATCTGTAGTTTCAGTGGAAATCTTCTGTGACTCTGAGGGGTTTCATTTACGCCCTTTCGGCAACAAGTTCCGTTTTAAACTCTCCCACGCTTTAAAATTCATTGCGATAGAGAACGAGGGCTGTTAGAGGAAGCTGTACACATTACCTCTGTCGTTGGCGATAACTAGCTGTACAATCCGGCCATCTTAACCACCGAGAAAGAACAAACCAAAGTTCAAAAATGTCAAATTCCTGTAGTTGGAATGGAATTTGGGTCCAATTAATAGCAAATGAGGACCCCTCAAGTGTCGTCCTTGGTATTAATGCAACGAGGCTGTCACCCCACCACCAGTCACACGGGCTGAAACGCCAGTGGTACAGCGGTGATTGATGGAAAGCCTACGCATCCATGACGCAGTGCCCAATCGAGACAACACAGAAGAGAGAGAAATCAATGCAAATTTGAAACAGCCTTCGGCATAATCTTCGATCCAGTCCTTCTCCAACAAATCAAATTTAACACTGGTTATATGTTCATAATTCTCTAACGTTCAGAGAATCATCTGCAGTGTGGACTGAGTCTAGTCAAACTGTAGTGTACTGGCACAACATTAAACATAAACGTTTAAAATCTAAACGTTTCTGTAAAATATTGATTTAATTTCACTAAATTTAGGATAGATAAGCACAATCTCTAAGAGGGTATTCTAGAAAAATCAAAATTAGCCCAACATGCCTATGAAGTGGGTCATAGGTTAGGCCGCGATGATGCTAGGATTCTGGAAATTGAAAGTAATAGAAGGTATAGAAAATACAAAGAATCGGTCCAATCCAATCAGTCAACCCAGTTTGGACATCTCTCCTATCTGGATACCCCTCATCAGCAATGAGGTTTGTAACTCACAGAAAAGATCTGTATCACCTAATAGATTCTTCGTGTGTTTCCATTACGTTTATTCTCGAGTGTTTAGATTTTCCTCCATAGATGGGGCTAGCTGTAGGCACTACATATCTTCACATTTTTTTTTTCGATTTTTTCTGTGCATAGGTGATCATGCAGTTGGTTTTGTTGGCTAAGTATGTGGCATAAATTTCTCTCTTCTTTAAATCCTAGATCGACACATGTGCGTGTTTATCACAATTTTTAGTGCATATTTTCTTATCTCGCGCCGTATTAGCCTAGTCCCAGGTGATTATATAACTGTATTGAATTTGAAAACCGGTGTCCATTGATGGAAGTTAGTTCTTTCTAAGGGACCCAACTAAGTAGGTGTCTCCCCCTTCACCTGAGGACGGAAAGAGATCCAGGTTCCTAAACCTTATGTTTTCTAGTTTCTAGAATACCGGACGATGGACAAAGTCCAAAAACCTAGTGATTCTGAGTGTTATACACCAACGTCAGAACCCTTTAGAATGTACTGTACATGTTAGATATTGTTCGCTGCCTGAAGTACGTGTATATTCAATTTCTACGACTTGCCGAAAGTTGAGTGTTTTCTTAGCACCAGACTGCTACGTTTCTCCTCTTGCCCTCTAAATGTAACGGGCTACAGGGCCCTGATATGAAATCTGTTTATAAGAGAAGGTCAATATTAGAATGCATCAGCTGGGCAGGTTTAAATGTATCCAGCTGGCACTGTTTCAAGCCTTATGGGTTGAAGTGCTTAGGGCCATTCTTCAACATGTTCTTGACGGTAAGCATAGTCCCAAGCAACCTTGTACTTGTACATAAATAGTACAAAATATTACCTTCAAAATCAGGCTGAAATGGAATGCTTCACATCTTGATTACTTCAGTTTAGAAACCAAAATTTTGAACACATTTCTTCTAAAAGCAAACTGAGAATATTTAAACCCAAGTGCTTTGACCACTGTGTGTCGTCTAGTTGTCAGATATCCTGGATACAGATACAGAGGTCCCGGGTTCCATTCCCGGCGTTACCAGATTTTCTGAGAAATGGTTGGTCTGGAATGGGGCCCACTCAGCCTCGTGAGGATAACTGAGGAGTTACTTGAATGGAAAAGTAGCATATCCTCATATCCTCAATATAAACTGAAATACAGAAATCTCATGATTACATAAAGAAATAAAGTACGGTGTTTTATGTTGANTACCTATACTTTTTCTTCAACCCTGAAGATGGGGGCGATACGTTCCTCCGAAACGTCGGTTAACACCACATATACACGGCGCCAAAGCCCAGAAGACTGCTTTCTTCTCAGAATATTTCTGTTTTATTTCAAACATTTATTACAGTTCAGACACATTATGAAATTATAATTGGTTCCTTTCTTCAAGACAATATCACGGAGAACCATGTTCCTAAGAGGGTATGCAGGCAAAAGGTAAAGGCGAAGCCATTCCTTTGACAGGCCGTGGAGGCCCATAGGGTTGTGAGACCTCGAGGCTCCTACATCTTCTAGACAGTCGGCTCACGGATGGCGGTAAGGTTGTCAGCTTTACGCGCCGCCCACCTTTTACACCCTAAGAAGATTCGTGGCACTCATTTGTGTTAGAGGCTGAATCGATCCCAGGACCATAGTGAGTCTGGAGGTATTAGACAAATTGAAAAAAGAAGTTCAATGACATCGGGAATAGAACAGGCGACCTTCCGGCTTGTAGCATAATGCCTCAACAAACTATATTACCACCAAAAGTATACAGAAAATCTTAAAACGAGAGATTTTATGTTTTCAAAAATAATTCTTCATAAAGAAAACTGGTAAATACCAAAGAAGATGGATCCCGTCAAACATTGTTTTATTTGATGGATATCTGACAATTTTCCATAGAAAGAAAAGAGTTTCAGGGTAGACCCTGGAGATGAACACAGGTCTACCTGACCAGTCGGCTCCACATCCAATAAGTAAAGTCACAGCCGTGAGAACCCCATGCCTTACGAAACAGATTTATGTTTATGTAATGTTATATGCACGCTTCAATGACGTGTAGATGTGTGCATCCGCAATTATATACTTTTTCTCTTCGACAAATGAACATCAAGGTCATCGAATGTGAAGAAGCGCAAATCAATTATTTCGCAAATAAATGTGTTTCAACCTGAAGTTGACCTTCCTACTTTTGTTACCATCTACTTTGTTTTACTAAGATTGCTAAATTAAAATATGGTATGCGCCAAAATTTCAGTACTGAAACTCGTGCATCTAGAACGCGCATATGCCTTTGTCGACGGGGCATAGCTCCAGCCGCACGTGTTCCCAGTAGTGAAAAGGAATTTGTGTTGTGAAGTTGTTTTTGGAAATGGGTCTCTCGACGGAAGAAAAAGTATTCATATTTGAGTATTATTTCCGCTCATATGGAAGTGGTGGCCAGACAACTCGCTTCCTTGGTTTTGAGCGGCCAGATATTATTGTCCAGAAACCGCTACACAGTACACGTGTGACGGTATGGTGTGCCGTCTCAGCACACGGTATATTAGGCCCCTGTTTCATTGAGGATGAGGAAGGCAGTGCTCTTACCGTCACCCAAGAACGCTACAGGGACATGGTGATCGGACCATTTCTTCAGGATTTGAGAAGGTTCTGTCGTGCAAGGGGCCTTCACATGAATGGAGAGTGGTATCAACAGGACGTCTTTTCATTTCAGTACTTAACTTTTTGGGGCACACTGTACATGCAATGGAAGTTAAAAAAAACGTGCATGAAAATAACAGAAATGAATATAGCATTGTGGATGGGCAACGTCCTTACGGGGGATTCATGTAGAACCTAAGCGTAGATAGGAGTGTAATATTAACTAATTCACTCACTCCACGGAGTTGAGGCCTTCTTCAGAAGCTAATGGTTGCAAAGATATTCCAGAAATATCCAGAATTCCATAGAAACTGAAGGTTTATTATCGTTATTGGTACATATCTTGGGACACATGACTCCAGTCCATAACCTCCCATTCCTCTTCTCTAAGTAAAATTTAATATTATTCTCACATCTAGCTCTAGGTCTTCTTACTGGTCTCTTTCCTTCAGGCTTTCATACCGTAAATTTGTAAGTAATTCTCTTTTGTTTGTGATTCAATTATCCTCCATTTCATCCTCCTTCATATGATCAAACAAAAAAAAAAACACCACTTATACACGGTGCCAAATCCCAGAAGACTGCTTTCTTAAAAAAAAAAAACTCCGTGACTTGAGTCCACAAGCGAACTATACCGACCGAGCGACCGCCGCTTGTCGGCGAATTTTAGTGCCAGATTTTTCGAATAGTATGTGTCGCGTGGTCAGCGCAACGGATCCCCACGGCCGTTAATCTTGGATTTCTAACCGGAGCCGCTATTTCGTTGAAATAGCTCCACAATTATCATCACGAGGCTGAGTGGACCTCGTTCCAGAACTACTACTTCTCAGAAAAAAATCTGGTAGTGCCGGCAATTGAACCCGGACCTCTGAATCTGTAGCCAGGAACGCTGACCACTAGACCACAGACGCGGTCATTTCATTTGCTCTATCTAACAAAATACGGAAGTCTGTAAAACTTAAACGTCTATAAGAGCCTCCGTGTTATCCTTTATGGTATTTCGTTATCCGCACAAAATTAAAAGCATCAACATTCTTCAGCAATTTATGTGTCCCACTAATTTAATTCCTACCTGGCTTTCTTGGATATGTGAAGAAATTATGATAAACTATTCTGAAAATAAAACGTATCTGGCAAATTTTTACTTATACAGATTTTACTACAAGTTTCATTTAAGCATACTTTAATTAGGTTAACTAGTTTTACGCGGGTATACAAATACAGTTTACAACATTTCCCTCCTAATTAAATCACTACTTTCATGCACTACACAAATTAGTAATGTCCTGTCTCACTTTACTCCCAAGTATTCGATGAGCGGAAATGAAGTTGATGAGCAGCTGATCAGATATGTCGAAATTCACACTCACACATCCCCGGAACTTTAGCTAATTATGGAGTTGAAAATAGGTAAAGCTGTCCCCTGTAACAGGCCATGGAGACCCATAGGGTTGTGAGACGAAGAGGCTCCCACATTTTTTCTAGACAATCGGTTCACAGGTGGCGGTAAGTTTGTCGAGTTAAATTTGAGAGAATAATTTTGGAAAATGTTTTGTATAAGACCAATAAGAATCACAATTCTCGATAGTGTTATCGTCCTTCTTCTACATAGAATGAGAATAGGTCTGATCCACTGCTGAAACAATTCTTACTCCAAACAGAATTAATGAGTTTACGGAACTCACAACGCAATACTTCATATCCTACTTGCAACAATTCCGCTTGGGGTTTCTTCAACAGTTGCCTATGTATATATCTTGAAATTTCTATAACAATCTCAAAATCAGAAGGATTATGCCCAGGAATTAATTTCTCAGCTGAATGTATTTCAGTTTGCCTAACTTCATTAACCCCAAGTGCATTCAACAACTCTGAGAAGAATTTTTCGACCTACTCAAAATATTGTGGGAATCTACTATCAGACCAACATTCTCATCAATTACCAATTTAGTGCTGGGTTCGTAAACTTTCGTACGCTTGTTTATACCTCTCTAAGTGTCTTCAATTTTCTCATTTTCATGTTTGCATCAGATATAGTATTTTTTTCCCCAGATATTCCTTCCTCTTGTCTCTGAAATTTTCACAAGCTTCACGTTCTTGGCTTACAATTTAATATTTTTTTTTGCTAGTGGGGTGGGACTAAGTCCCTTGTACTGCGGCCACTTCTGGCCTATTGTACCAGCCCCAGATGATAGGTGAGGGTGATTGTGGAGCAGTTGGTGGAATGAAGATTGACAGGGGAAACCGAAGTACTCGGAGAAAACCTACCCCAGCGCCACTTTGTCCACCACAAATCCTACTTGACCGGGCTACCGCGGTGGGAAGCCAGCGACTAACCGCTTGAGCTATGGCGCGGCCCTTACAATTTAAGATTACTTTTATTTGGTTCGAATCTAGTAAGCATGGAAGTTTAAGAATGTTTCGATTGATCTAATACGTTTGAACATTTTTCGTGAAATCATGCCTTTTCCTGCTTCAATTCGCAGTAACCGTGACTCTTTTTGCCTGAAATGTTGACGCGTTCTAATACTTTCTTAAGCCGTATTCTCTACTCTCCACACCATATGGGTTTGTGAGACGTGATCTCCCCACATTCAAGTTCTGCGTTGCTCACATACTTCCTTATATTTCTCATAAACTTTTTAATTATTATCATCACTGTCAGTTCTCCTTGAAAAAAAAAAACTGGAAATCAAGTACATTTCAATGTCGTCTTCTATCAATCTAAATGTGATTAAAGCGATTTGTTTGTCTTTCTATCTGAAATAAAAGTGATTTTACAAATACTTTCTTATGGGGACATTGTACAATTGCTAATTAGGTTTTTGGGTGTCACAAACTTTACTTATTATCCTAACTTCATTTTTTTTTACTGGCTCTAAAGCCCCCCCCCCGGACCCTGGCCTCTGATTTTCAGTTTCATGATCATTTTACAGACTCTAGGACTCCTTGGGCGAGTTATCAGCCCGTCGCAAGGCCGCTACCTAAACGCAGGACAACACAAACACAGAATAAACAAATACACACACGAAACATACATGCTTAATGTGGGATTCGAACCCACGATCCCGGTTTCCAAGCGAGCGAAGACAGTACATGCCTTAGACCGCTCGGCTACCGTGACCGGCCAACATCTCCATTACTAATTCTATTCAAACTCTTGTTAACAATTGTCAGTTACAAAGAACTCCTATCTATTTTGAGTATACATTAGGGATTTAAGAGAATACAAGTCCTGGATTCTTCAGAAGGTGTCCTTTATCCGCAGTTAGGTCATGCCTCTTTAGAACAATGATATCATACCAGCCATCTCTTGGCGTTATACGTGTATAAGTCATGCTATTACTACCAGACTCTACCGTTGCAAATGCTGATGATTTCCTTACGTACGAAAAATCCCATTTCGAATTGACATTCTGATTCAGATTTTCAGTAGCATCCCTCTCCTGTGTGACTTAAATTTGGTTCGTGTTCTTCCTACTGTCTGCAGTAAACCTCCCTCTTTGAAACGCCCGATGTTCTGCTTTTTGGGCCTCACGTCCATTTCACTTTGCTTGTGTGGTTACAAAGAATGCGTTTAAGTCGGAGGCCCTGTATAATATGTACTTATATGCCGGAATTGTGAGCCCCCTCCTAGTGCTCAAGCTGGAGGACAATTCCCTTTCGGCCGTCCACGACTCTGTTCAAGATATCAGTTCAGTAACTGTTCAGTAACTGGAGGCCATTTCCTCCATCCGCAAACTGAGAACGCCTACTTAACACGGAGGATAGTACTGAGTAGAGTCTTAAGGGGACCATACACGTACATGTCTGACTCGCGAGTCCGACTCGGCGCGGGTTCCAATGAGCCAAACTCGTCCGTGTGTGGGTAGCAAAGTTGGGAGCCAGCTCATGCGTTTGTGGTGAAATTAATCCGAGCATGCCTCCCGAGTCAAGCTCGCAGAGTCGGACTCGCGAGCCCGACTCGTACGTGTATGGGCTCCTTAAGAACCACACTATAGAGGTCTGAAGATTTAACTGATTGAATAGTGACAACGATTATAAAACTCCGGGTTGTATAACAACAGCAAATCTGTTGATTCAGTGCGTGACTATCAGTAGTTGAAAGTTGGTTTAAGTGCAGTGTAAATATTCGATCTCCGGTGGCTTTTAATAATTTATAACCTCTCCAAACTAACCAAGTTTTATAAGCCCTTGAGACCGTAAGAATATCAAGCAATATCAAGAGGACATCTGCTTACAATAATCTCCTCTAACTTCACACAGTTACGAAGAGTTAGAACACCTTCGGACAGAAACGGCCTTTCCAATCATGTGAGAAACTGTAAACTACCTGTACCATTTTTGCACTTTATGAATTACAAATTATATCCCTTAAAGTACATTAATATTCATATTAGAATGGGATATATGTTATACAACGTTAATATTAGGAAAACGGGTTTACGGGATACGGTTCCCACTTGCTACGTCATAGCAGACAAACTAAAATTGGGATAAAACCCTTTCAGGCGAAATTTGGCTGGAAATATTTTTGTAATGGTGGTTATATAAATGGGGGAGATGAGGAATGCATATAGGATATTGGTGGGAAAGCCAGAAGGAAGGAGACCACTGGGAAGACGAAGGCGTAGGTGGGTGAACAATATTAAAGTGGATCTTAGAGAGATAGGATGGGATGGTATGGACTGCATTGATCTGGCTCAGGATAGGGACCAGTGGAGGGCTATTGTTAACATGGTAATGAACCTCGGGGTTCCATAAAATGCTGAGAAATTCTTGAGTAGCTGCAGATTTGGCTTCTCCTCAAGAAGAGTTCAGCTCCATAAGTAAGTAAGTAAGTAAGGTTGTATGAAAAAACTAATAACAAGTGGAACTGTCAGATATTAAACAAACAGAGAAAAATATGTGAAATAAAAATTATTCTAGCAACTCGCAAGTTTCCATCTGGCTCTTACAGGTATGGATCACTTTTGTCATCGACCATATTGCAGCACGTGTCAGTATATTTTACATCATGTAAACCCAAAAATCGGATAACACATTCTTATATTTCTTTGATGTGAGGTATGAAATGCTATTTAACAACGCATGACATAAAATTACTTCACAGCACTGAGTAACCTCCTGTCTCCTCTAATCAATATTGTCACGCGTAGGTGGGGTATGCGTGACGCAAATAATGGGTTCTAGTTCGGATGATTGCTTTTATTAGCACTTCGGTCACAATTTCTCTTAATTACAATCAATACAGTGCTATCGTTGATTTACATAATTTCCAGTTCACAAAACTGGCCGAGGCGTGAAGCTGACCACTCACCTTCAACTAGTGACGAGGTCAAGAAAATGTGGATCTATACATCCACTTCCTCCATATGTCTTCATGTCGTAGTGCTTAATTAGTTAAGCGTGGAGAAAATTTTGCCTATTTACCTTTCACCATTTCACCGTTGCACACACACTAGGATTCTCCGTCTTCACTAGTCGCCTTCTGGCAACGGATCTCAGCACAGAAACTACTAGCACTTCAAATCACTAAGACGTTTTATTGCCATTTCTTGTTCACTCACAGTGGAACGTAGTAACACAACTCAAGAATCTCCTGGAATCTTAACTACATTGTACTGCACTGCTCTGCACTGCACTGCACTGTGTACTAATCTAAGTCAAAGTTAAAGTCAACTGCGACTGACGATCAGTCAGTCAGTCATTCGGTCAGTAAGTTTTGGTGTCGAACCAAATATGGTGCTTATGACCAGATATTTATTACTGTTTGACAGTTACGGTCTTGATATTGTGGGGCGCTGTCTCTGACGAGAGGTTCCGTTTGTCTTTTGTCAGACTCATTGTCTGCAGTAGTAAGTATTTTGTCAAAATGTAAAGGACATTTACATTTTACATGTTAAACATGTTAATAAATATATACAATATATACATGGCCTTTGTCAGTACAGGCTCAGTACAGCAGATTTTACCCTATTTCTACCAGTATTATTTGCTACAACGGCAGTCTAGTCACTCGAACGGCCGTATGTCTGACCGCCGCAAAGTTTAAGCCTCTTATACATTCTGTGGCGGGCTTCGCCTTGTCCGATGTTGCGAACATTCTCATTATCATGATTTTGTATGACGTCCGCTTGTTTCCTGCATAATTTTGTTATTTAGTCATATATGTAGGGGATTTTGAACGCCACGTGTAAACAGCGAACCGCTGTGTGCCTTGGAAAATTGCCAGTGATGCGGAGAACCTTGTTTTGTAGGCGCTACAATTTCATTAGATGAGTGTCTGCCGCAAACTCCCAGGCGGGACAATTAAGTCAAAATCAAAGTCAAAGTCATATTGCGACTGACGTTCAGTTAGTCACTAAGTCTTTGTTTGGAACCTCATCTGAGGCTCATGACCAGATATTTATTACTGTTCGATAGTTATGGTCGTTCTTTTGGAGGGCCTCTCTGACGTGAGGATGGGTCTGTCTTTTGTATATGCTGCTGAATCTTGCCAGCTCAATTTTTCTCGTGTCCGAGTCCTTTGGGAATTGTGACCATATTTTACTCTCTCAGAATTGAGACTTCCATTTTCGTCGCCTCCTACCATTCAGAGGGTCACGGTGGAGGTATTCGACCCCGCCTCCACACGGGTACTGCCTTATCACAGTTAGAGTCAGAGTTTCTTGAAGACTGGCGGTTTAACACCAATCAATTTGTCTTGGCGTCAGGCCCCTTGGGGCCCACGACCAGAGATTATTTTTCCTAACTTGCAACGACAACTAAGTTACAGGAGGTCTTCATTATACATATAGGCTCCGCACCGACAAAACAGAAAACACAATTCAACGTGATTACTAGTCAGTGAGTTCTTTGGCGCGCTGACCGTGGCTTAGCAACAAACTCCCTGAGATATATTTTATATTGTTGCATGTTGGAACGTCTTTACCGAGCTGTTATCTAGAAAATAGTTGAGCAAACCCATTGCAGTATTTTCCAGTGCTGTGGTATGAACTACACACATAAAATTCTGTCAGTACTCTATGACTCTAAAAATATATAAAGTACCCCGCGTGTGACACCATGCAATATACGAATATTCATTTTGTTCAGATGGCAAGGGGTCCATTCCTTAAAAAGTTATATTTTCTGGGCTATAACATCATGTAAACCGTTGATAATCAGCCGACGTTTCGGAAGGAATTTCACCTCCATCTTTAGAGCTGAATAAACCAAGCAAAAGACGAAGAGAAAGCAAGTAGAACTCTGTTAGTTTCCTGCTTCATTCTGGTCCATTGTTTAGCTTATTCTTCGAACCTGAAGATGAGGGCGACAAGTTCTTCAGAAATGTTTATTTATTTTCAAGGGAATTCATGGCAGAACAGACCTACACGTAATTATTTCCCCAAAAATGTAACATTTCGTAACTTCTGAACTTAGAACCTTATTATTTTTTTTATTGCTAATGGGGTTGGGCCAAGTCCCTTGTACTGCGGCCACTTCTGGCCTATTGTATCAGCCCCAGATGATAGGTGAGGGTGATTGTGGAGCAACTGGTGGAATGAAGATTGGCAGGGGAAACCGAAGTACTCGGAGAAAACCTGCCCCAGCACCACTTTGTCCACCACAAATCCCACTTGACCAGCCCCGGGATCGACCCCGGGCCGCCGCGATGGGAAGCCAGCGACTAACTGCTTGAGCTATGGCACGGCCACCACTTAGAACCTGAAATCCTAACTAGTCCACTTTTATTTTTCGCTTCATATTACGGTACATTCTCCTACAGTCCGAGGTAGCCCTTCATTGCTATTTTTCTTACTTAAATATAATCCGACACTCGGACTCATATGATATTGCGGATACAGCCATGAGGCCTAATTCATGAAGTTTTAGACGAGAATCTCTTCATGATTTTCCACCCAATGTTGTTTTTACTGCGCCCGTTATTCGTGATTGAAAGTTACCCAGTTCTACACTAAATTATGAGAACAAAAATTATTAAGATGTTGATCACAGTGGCCGCGCAGTCTAAAACATGAACAGTCNAGACATCCATGCCTTGAGTGGGATTCGAACTCACGATTCCAGAGTTAGAGCGGGCGAAGACTGTACTTCTTTTGGCTTATTTTGGACTTCACCCATCGTCTGGTATGTAAAAGACAAAAGACCACGACAAGTGCATGCTTGGCACAAATTTTCTATCATGTTTTTAGTGTGATTTTATTCTTTTCTCCCACTGATGGAACCGGTTGTCGGTTGTTCATAGGTTGTTTTTCTACAGACCGGGGTTTGTCCAGTGATTGAGACTAGCTCTTTCTAACAGGTCCAACTGAGTAGGTTTATCCTTCCCTATCCACCTGAAGACGGAGACGGATCCAGTCTCCGAAACGTCGTGGTCTTTTGTCTTTTACATACCAGACGATGGGTGAAATCCAAAATAAGCCAAAAGAAGTACAGTCTTCGCCCGCTCTAACTCTGGAATCGTGAGTTCGAATCCCACTCAAGGCATGGATGTCTGTGTGCGTTTATTCTATTTTTCTGTTTTTCTGTGTGGAGGTAACAGCTTTGTGACTGGCTGATCTCCCGTCCAAGGGGTCCTACCGACTGTGTATAGGATTAAGAAACTGAAAAAGCGGCCAAGGTCCAAAGGGCTGTAGAGCCACAGACAGAGTGAGAGAATAAATTAAGGTTTATTTTACATCACAGGTATTTAAAAACACCGAATTCTTCAAGTGGTGACTTTTGTTTTTGTATATTTACATACATGTTAACAATTCTTTGACTCATGCAGTAAACATACTACAACAATTTCACAAACAAATGACAATAATTCTACACTATAGAGTTTGTGCAATGTAGACTCCGGCGTAACGTAGCTGTAGTTTGTATTATGTGATGGCCAGTCCCATATATCCAGTAGCTTCATTCTGTTTAAAGACTATTTAATTTTTCTCATTTTCTTTTGATGTTTCTTATGATATCCAAGGAAATATGTGAAGACGCTTCAAGAAATATATCCTCAGTTTGAATATGAATATTTGTTTTATACAAGCAGATAAAATATATGGCAGCTAATATATTTTGAAGCGATATAGTACGCCTACAAGAACACTAAACTCTGGTGTTTATTCCTCGCCGTAGTGCGTGTGTTGACATGCGCAACGGACAGTGACTGCGTTCTTGCGCTCTGAAAGTTCAAATGTTACTATGCATGAATTATTTTGGACTTGAAATCTGACTTCCCCACCAATGACGAAACGCTAAGGAATTCGAAATGACGCTATAGACACAAGTAGCACGCAGTTCGAACTTGTTTTATTTTCTACGCCGAACTTTCTTTACTGAAGCAAATTTGAATTTGGGAGTGTTAAAATTTTCACAGCCAGACTTCACCAAAGAAATAATAAGATCTCTCCTTTATTAAGAATTGAATACTTATCTTATGGAGACAAAGTTGCTACGTGTAGCGGAAAATTGGTTATGGGTTCTGATCCACGTGTACTACTTCACTTGATTTGATCATGTACGGGCTGGAAACTGAGAAAATAGCATAAGAAGGAGCTTGGCTGCTCAGCAACCGTATTTGATTCGCTTGGTTTATTAAATTAAGGAGACTGAAGATGGTTAGAAATGGGAACCAAGAATCAGAGTGTTTTTGACAACCGCGCAGTAAACTGCTTGGATGATCAAGGCGGAGACGAATAATCATGTTGGTATTTTTGGTACGGAAGTTGGTTACCGTTATGACTTTATGGATACGATTTGTCTTGTTATAAAACAAGCACTGTTACAGGTAGGTCTGTGAATCTATAGGAGATGAGATGCAAGGCAATTATATATGGAATTGAAGTCATAGCAGACATTCCTGCCTCACTATTATTGAATTCCCTTTGAGAGACCAGGAAAATCACGGAAATAACAGCCAAGATAAACGGTCTTAAACCGAGATTCAAACCGGGTACCTATCGAATACGGTGTAAGAGGGGCAACCGAAAAAAAGAAACTCTCAGTAACTGGTAGTGTTTAGGAATTCAAGCTGTCACAGCGGTTGTTATGAAGAGTTCTGTCTTCTGATATATAATAAGTAGTCCGTTGAAAGTAAACCAACGCTTCGATTTCTTACTCGACTTATTTTCCGAAACTACGGATGGAGACATGTTCCTCCGAAACGTCGGTTGACTTTCAACGAACTACACTGCGTTATATCCCAGAAGACAGAATTTTAAAGCGGTAGTGTTGTAATCAATTGAGACAGTACAACAGTGGCACGGCAAGGCAGAAGAGAAACGATACAAGGATGTCCCATCGCGCAACAGTGGCACGACTCAAGAGAGACATCCTCAGGAACACCACCCAGAAAAATTGTGGACCCCATAAGACATTGGGATTCGCCAGCAAGGGAACGACCCGCCGTGCGAAAGTGCCATGGCAGAAGGAAAAACGTCGATGGGAGAAACCGCACCAGGCCCATGATTGAGCGAGCAACCCAGAGAGAAGGGCCGCTCAAGAAGAATTTACGGACGCACCATAAAGGAACAAAGGATCGACGCGACAAGGGGCCGCTACACGGGAGGAAGAAGAGGACAACCACAGACTGCATTCTGAAGTGGAGCCCGGGAGAGCGAGCTCTTCTGGTAAGCGAAGGAACACTAAGGACAGTCTTATATGAGATCTACGGTCCGAAAAACACTAAACGAATGCACAAGACTTCCGGCAGGATGCGAAAAATCGTAGATTGGACCTTGTGGAGGGGACGACCCCCTCCAAAACGGAAAAAGAGACTTCAAGCAGAGGAGGAACCGGTAATGTAGAAGTACCGGCCTCCCCAGAGAGAGTGAATGTGCGATGGATGAATGTGAGGGACGAATGTGATACAACTGGATCTCCTGACAAGTTGACAGGAAACCGCTCGAGACGAACTGGTCTTAAGAAGGGAGCGGATGTAGCGGTTGAAGAACGGACAACGGGAAGAAAGAAAACACAGAGCCAGAAATAAAAGAAAACTTTGAAAGCATAGCCTCGGAAGAAAAGGACCGGTGATGTGCTGTTAGGCTTTTCGGGACGAATAGCCTTAAGAAGGGAGCAGTGTGACATGTCTAACCGATGCTGGGCAACGGGAGGTGGAACGAATTACCACAAAGACAGACCCTTGATAAACGTTCGGTTGCCAGGTTAAGCAACAGTGGAAACGAGGTTACGCAACAGTAAGGAAAGCTGTATTTCTCCATGCCGTGCCGAGTAGAGCCGAAGTGAGCCGAGCCCAGTCGAAGAGCGCTGGTTGCTAGGCAGCAACAGGCAACTCTCGGCAGCGTTGCCCAGCAACGCCTCTGTAAACACGGCGTCACGCAACAGGGGAGCCCGTGCAGCGACTGTTGCTATGCAATCGGTAAACACGGCGTTTATTCAACAGTGAAGGCTACCACGTAACTGTTTTCTGTGTTGTCAGCGCGGAAGCTATATAACAGGAGTATTCGTCAGTGAAAGGGAGTAACCAGTCAGCTGCAGTCGTCGGAGTTATGGAAACAGGAGAAGTAATTGTGATACTGCCGATGGCAGTAGTTGTGGAACTGTGAATTATGTAACTGTAAGAGCGAGTGTGGAATAAATTCGTTATATCCAAGACGGAGTGAAGTTATTTGTCGCGTGATACACCCAACACATGACAATACATATTACTGTTTTCTCCTTTGGCGCTACAGCCCCAATTTGGGCCTTCGCCTACCTCCATGAAACTCTCCGTTCCACTTCGGTTTACTAGATCTTAGACATTCGATAGGACTCCTTGGGCTGGTGATCAGCTCGTCGCAAGGTCTCTTTACCTGTATACAAACACAGAGAAACGCACAAGTACACACATAAACACTGAACATCCATGTCCTCAGTGAGATTCGTACCCGAGCGAGCGAAGACAGCGCAGGCCTTAGACCGCTCGGCTACTGTGACCGGCCCCTTACACATTATTGTATAAAAATAAACGTAACGATCAGATGAGAGATCTGAAATTACACAATCACAGTTTACTGTGATAACGAACTGCCAAGCGCTAATAGACTACATGAACACAAACTGCGCAAGTCACGACAAAGCGAGCAGTTAAATTCAGTGTGCTATGTCTATGCTATGAATACTGTCAATATTCTGTTGTGGTTGTGTAGAGTTTTGTATACTGTATATAGGAGCCGGTTTAAAATTAAATATTTGTGCGTGTCATTCGTGGGAAATGGCACTAAACATAGGTCTCAGCGTATCTAACGACTGCAGAGGAATACAGGAAAGAAAGCAGGGGAAGGTCTAAAAGGATACATGACAAATGATTACAGATTAACAGTTAAATTCCCAACGGATGTTACATTTGTACTAATTAAGAGAGTTTAATTTTAAAAATGATATTCGTCGAGTTGCAATTCACAGTGACACAGACATAAATTTTATTGTTTCGATAAAATAAATATATGCAATATGCGTAAAAATTTAAAGGTTAAGGACATGCTGATTTTACAATATTGTCATATAGTATGTGTGTGCCTATAGACGGGGTTTGGATTGGTGACTGGATTAATTGACCACTTATACGCACGACTCGGATCTACAGGCGACTACAGCGCCACCGCCAATCTACACAATTAACCACAGCACTCCCTATGCCTTTTCTAGCCTAATGTGTCTTCACCATCCCTTTCCTAGCAACGGCTGCTAACAGTGTAGATCTTCTGCTTCACGCCCTCAAGTCCTCTCTAAACAGCGGCTCGTTTCAAACTGCATCTTTTCTTCCTAGACTCCCGTACAGAATTCAACTATCAACTAACTTGGTTCTTTGCCTATAACATCCCGGCACGGACCACGTAAAATTACACATTTTCCATTGTTGTAGTCCAGCTGTTGCATTATTAAGAATCTGCTGTCTAGCAACGGGAACGTATTTACTTAGGCGTTGTTAAGCAATGGGCGCCGTTTCCAAAGTCACTGCTTAGCAATGGGTCCGGAAGCCACAATATATTTGCAGGCATTAAATGTACATTTACTCACTCACATGAGAATTCCTTTGAAATGAGAATATTTACATTTAGTAAACGTAAAGAACCCAGATTTCAAAAGCAATGCAGAACACAATAAATTTCAATGTGAAATACGATTAATAAAATATGTTTTCAACATGTGATATGCATCATCAAACACAGGCAGAAACTGGTTATTTGTGTTTATACGAGTATTTCGGCGGCGCCGACGGCCGAAGAAACGGAGGTAGGGAAATGGTGGGTCCCTGAAGAAATTGGCCGCCGCCTGCAGACGGGTGACCCGCCGCGCAGTAGTGGCACGGCGCAAGGGACACGATCATACAGGACAGACGGAAAAAGTAGAGTAGGGACAATGTTGAAAGCGGAACCTCGAAAGGACGGACGTTCGGGAAGAGACGTCGGAAGCAACCTAAATGCAACAACGCTATAAGGAACAGAGCTACTCTCTGCAACAACGATTCCACATATAATAATACAATTGTATTTTCTGTTGGTCCGCGCAGAGATGCTATAACCGGGAAGGTTTTGGGGCGACTAGTTAGTTACAAGAGTGCTCAGTTGTTAGTCAGATGGTGAAGAGAACGCTAGGAGGTTGGTGTAAAATGGCATCAAGTTATTTGCAAAGCTCTTCAGTTGAGTGTCCTGCTGTGAGAATAAGCCTTTATGTTTGATATATAGACTGTTATAGTTCATATTGTAACGTGTTTCGTTACTGAATACGCCGTAGAGATGGTTAATTGGTTTATTTAACAATCTACAAATATCAGTTACAATAATTGTAACAATGTTACGGGTTTCCACACTTTACAAACCCTACAACATAATCTCTTAACACTATCTTCAAGAGTCTTCACGTATTCACAGTACGGGAGCTATACAAGTCTCTCTGTATCACACTCCCAATTACACAATCCCACACACGTCCGGTTCTTCTTTCAACAACGGCTGCTATACTCCAACTGTAGTCGGCTGACTGGAGAACTGTTGATAACACACTCGCTCGACTACTACTGAACTAGGCGACTGCTGCTATATGTCAACTCGACTCGGCGACTGTTACGTTACAACTCGACTCGTAGCTGCTGTGCAGTTCCCTTATATATCCGCAGTGGTGCCTGTTGCGTGCCACTTCACAGTAGGAAGCGGTTCCGCGTCACCGTGGCGTCACCGCGAGTTGCGCGTTGCATAGCTACCAGGATGCGGGGACTCGGCTAACTTCGGCTCCGCTCGGCTCACTTCGGCTCCGCTCGTGACGTCACCGCGGGGTGATGACTCGCCTATTACGCGAGCGCTACGTTACCGCTACGTGCCGCTGAGGAGGTAGGGGTCAACATGTCACAATATGTTAATATCCGTTGCCAGGAAACGGCTAGGGAAAAATGTAATAGACCGAGGACACTGCTCTGTTTCTCAGTGATCTGTAAATTGTGATCAGGAGTCGTGACTATATATCGGTCAATAAATCGAGTCACCAATCCAAACTCCTTTTACAGTCACAGTACATATTCATTCAATACTACAACAAGTTTCGACTCTAAGTGAGTCATCATCGGGGCACTTTTAATATAATCGCTTAATATTTCTACAGGAATTTCCGCTTATCCTATAATTTTACATTAAAATTAGAAATAAATATGCTAGAATGTATATATATATATATGTGTGTGTGTGTGTGTGTTATACTTGCAGCTTAAAGTTTCGAAGTTATTAATATTCTTACATGTATAATGTGCAAAGCGCACACCATAAACGGTTTTTAATTTCTGTATATACGTATAAATATGTAAAATCAATAACAAATTTTATAAAAAGAAGTTCTGGGAAAAATTAATCCCCTGCTTTCCATGGTCCGACACGTAGAATGTAGAAAACAACTCATCTAACAATTCTTCTATTTTTGAGTGTGTATTTATTGTAGTGACGTGTTCACTGAGCCGTTGCGTAAAACAATAGAGGGATATACGTATACACACAGAGCCTAATGATAGGGATTCATAAAGTAGGCCGCTGAAATGTGTTCAGGTGCCATGATATATATGCCAAGTTTAATAAGGATTGTTTGAGCCAAACAAAAGTTAATAGAGAGGACATACAGACACACAGACAGCATGGTGATCGCATAAGTATCATTTATATTTTTCAAAATAAGAAAAGTAGGCTAAAATTGGTTGTTTAGCATGAAATTGAGTTCCTTTTTTTCCATAAATAGGGCGCCTCTTTCCGCTTAAAATTGTAAGCAAATGGAATGGAATTTAATATTTACTTGTCGGAGGCGATGCTCTTAAGTGAAAGTAGACATCGTATTTATAGGAAGGAAATTGTACGCCGACTGAGGCAAGAAAAACAACCAATATATTATACACGTTTTTACTGATTATACGTAATAAAATATATGGGAATTGGAAAAAAAGTGTAATGGATATAAAATAATTTTAACGCATCTAAAACTGTTAGTAAAACGTACCTATGCACTGTGCCGAACATAACTCCTTATTATAAAATTTCGGGATGAGTGCATAATCTGGTTGAAAACGTGAGTGATCAAAGGTTCGGCCACACAGAGCGTACGCTATGTTCGCTACGTACGCTGTATACACTCTGCGACGCAGCTAACATAGGGAACATAGCGTACGTAGCGTACGTAGCGTACGGAAGTCTGTGTGGCCAGTCACATTGGCAATAAAGGGAGATATTTTTTCTGTTCGTACAGCGAACATAGCGTAGGGAGCGTGCGTCGCGTACGTAGCGTTCTGTGTGGCCGAACCTTTACTGGCTGACATAACACCCCCGACGATAATTCGATGACAGTCGAAATATTATTTTATTTGGTAATTTGACGGTTTTCATTAAATCACATTACATCAGAGTGTATCACAGTGGTACACAAACAAATATGAAATGTCCTAAATTGATTCTATTGCTTTTAGCTGATAAGTATTTACGTGTGTGCACAGGAACTACTGCAAGCGAGGTAAGACGTCACTTAAAATGACACTGCGAACGCCCAAGAATATTTCTGATTTTGTATGTTTTCCTTTCCTCGTTTTGAGAGAGAACTTCTTACAGCTTCATTTGACGGGGGGTCACAGAGATGATAGCGACATTTCCAAGAGGACCGCGTTCTAAGTACATCCGCTCATTTGTTTATCCCTAATTACTTAAAAAATTCCCACGAGTCCTGCAGGTATAATAAGGGACGCTAGTTTGATTTATGCCGATCACAGTGGCCGCGCGGTCTAAAGCATGAACCATCTTCGCTCGCTCGAACATTGTGATCGTCGGTTCGAATCCAAATCGAGGCATGGATGTCTATGTACTTTTATTCTGTGTATGTGTTGTCATGTGTAGGTAGCGGCCTTGCGAAAGGCTGATCCCCCGTCAGAGGAGTCCTGCTGACTGTGTATAGGATTAAAAACTGAAAAAGCGGCAGATGTCCAGAGGACTGTAGAGTCACAGACAGAGAGATAGTTTGATTATTTTGGTCTATTAAACAACGTATTTTCAAGTAAGCGCCCTGAACTTCTAGAATATGTGCTTAGTGGATTAGGGATTGACAAAATCAATGTTCGAATTCCGCGACATACGCGGCAGAACATTTCTTCGCTGGATTAGATATTTTGATACTGTTGCACAGCTTCAAAATTTCACTGGAACTTTATTAATTTCTGCCCAAAAGATAGTTAAATTAAAATAATGACAAGCAGAAGCAAAATATAAAAGAATTTTAGCCCGTTCTTTTTTATTTTTCATATGACTTAAATTTCCTCCGGTGTTAGATCTTTAAGTATTGACTGCTCACACTGATAATTACCACACACGCAAATCTGTTACCGAAGCCTTGCCCTACCCACCTTCACATGTGTCTACTTCTTCACGTTATGTTAAGAGCTAATGGTGTCTAACTTGGCTCGACGTTGTGAGAATTGATTGGCGTCGTTATGTGCGAGCCTTGTTAGGAGCCGTCGCAGCCGACCAAGTCTTGTGGTGTCTCGAAATATATCACTAACTGCGCTGTAAAATATGATTCCCTGTTCCTGTTTACTCGTGTTAATGATGATTAATTAATGTACGTGGGCGGTGAGATCCGCCAGGCTGCGCGAGGTTGCATTGGAATGTCTAATCAGAAAGTTGGACGAACTGCATACAGAGTTCCCTTGCAACCATGCACTCGGCAGAAGGTTCGGTCGCCCCTTACACAACGTGATCCTGTGCGGTTAGTCGTTGGCTTCCCACCGCGGCGGCCCGGGTTCGATTCCGGGTCTGGTCAAGTGGGATTTGTGGTGGACAAATTGGCGCTGAGGCAGGTTTTACTTTAGTTTCCCCTGCCAATCTTCATTGCACCAATTGCTCCACAATCACCCTCACCTATCATTTGGGGTTGGTACAATAGGCCAGAAGTGGAAGCAGTACAAGGGACTTAGTCCTAACCCACTAGGAATAAAAAATACACGTGTTTCTTCGTTTCACTAATATGCTCTCCAGAAAACTCATTGCAATTATTAAAGTGATCCCTTCTGGAGCGGATTTATGCGCAAAGGATTATTTTTGTTTTTAATATCCCGAAAATCAAGAAAATAAATGAACCAATAAGGGGTAGGCCAAACCATACGTTAATCTGTGATTATCTCGTATTTTTGCTCTGGTGCACATAGATCACTGTAACGAACGACTGTTACTTGCAACCTATAGAGTTTTATGTCAGCTATCCACCTAGCCATACACCTACCTACCTACCTACCTACCTACCTATCTCTCTCTCTGACTCTACAGCCCTTGTGGACCTTGGCCGCCTTTTCAGTTTCTTAATTTATACACAGACTGTAGAACTTCTTGGGCGAGTGATCAACCCCTTCGCAAGGCCGCTACCTACACAGCAAAACACAGATACAGAATAAATGCACACAGACATCCATGCCTTGAGTGGGATTCGAACCTACGACCTCGTACGAGCAGGAGAAGACGTTTTATGCCTTAGATCACTCGGCCACTGTGATCGGCTTTACGAGTATGTCACCTAAACACATATATTTCCACACTGTTAATATACATAAATATTCTTGTATATGTAAATATAACTGAATAATACATATATGTCTTCGAGAATCAGTAATTAAATATTTCGGAGAACCCCACTCGGACTTCCAACAAAATTGCAGGAACAGCATAAGCGACATGTCATGAGATGTGTGGAAACGCATCTGAGTTTTGTCTAGCCAATTATGAAATGAAGCAGACAATTATAGGCACTGCTATTGGGCATAAGCATTATCAGCTACAGACCTTCAAGAAGATCGGTCACAGTCATAAATTTTAATTTAATTGCGCTAAACGGTTGAGATCAATTTGCAAGGAAAGGAAAAGTGAAGTCTAGCGCCAGTTCCCGTTTTCATCAGTATGTGTTTCCAATGATGTGTTGTCTTCTGAAGGTAAAGTTTTATTTTCTTAGGCATTTTGAGAATATACTGCTGTACATCAGTTTTATTAATGTAACAAGTAGACCCGTTGTTAGGTAATGGCTCTTACACACGCAACAGAGAAATACGTCACGTCCGCGGTGACGCCACGCAACAATATGAAGGCTGTGGGAAGAGGCGTTTTCTGTGCTGTTCAACAAATCCACTTATCAATCCGAAATCCTTCTATAGTCAGTCTTACATGTGACATTAAGTTCCACAATATTTATATGGAAACAAGCATACTGCCGTAGTTGTCAGCTTAAATTTCGGGCAGACAGCCAGTCTTTAAATAGTGAGTATTCTGCTACAATTTCTTCCTCAGGACCTTTAAAATTTGCCACTTCTGAAACAAAATGAGCCGACTGTCTAGAAAATGTGGTAACCTCAACATCTCACAACCCTATGGACCTCCAGGGCCTGTTAACAGGGATACCTTTACTTTTTACTTCTAAAACTGATCTCTGCAAAGAAACAGTACCCATAGGCATGCCAATTATTAAAATAACACATATGTTACGTAATTCCCTATATAATTTCCTCAGAGAGAAACTGTATACCTAAGAGAAGAAACACTGAACAAAATTTGAATACTGTGTGGGAAAGAAAATATTTGGGTGTCCATAGACGAAGCATCAGAAAGGAATTAAAGTAAGGTTGCAAATGTTGTTACTGGGATTTAGGACAACGGTTAAATATTGTCAGAGAAAGAGTTTCTTCTGTCATGACAGAAACTGTCTGCAGTTAGTGATACAGCAGTAGAACGTACTTTCATTTAAGCTACGCAGAGTTTGTGTTGTGAAATTTGACAACNGAGTCAGGGGTTCGTCTTGGTGCAGGAGCTGACGCTAAAGCCCAAGATTAAACAGACCACACTCCACACGTTGATAATATTATTAACCAAGTTTATTGAAGAAGAAAAAGAATGAAGAAAGATACATAGAAATGTTACATTGAGAATGACGACCCTCGCCTCTTGCGAGCTGCCTTCTATCTGGCTAGCCTCGGGCTTTGCCCCAAAGAACCACCACGTGCTACAGTGTTTTTTTTAGGTGGCCATGCGCCCTCGAAGAGTCTGGTGAAGGGGGTGAGGCCGCATGCCGAACCGTCTGGCTCGAGATAACACCGTGTGTGGTCCCTTTAGGACTGCTTATATGCAAAGTATTCTTAATATCAAATGGTTACACATTTAAAAGTTACAATAATTGAACGGGGGTCATATATGACAAACGTTGTGTTGCTAGTTCCAGATGCCCTAACACATGTAGATGGCAGCAGAAGAACTTTAAATAAATTAACCTAAACTGATATATTTCCAATTTTTGTATCTTCTTGTGTTATTAAAATCGAGGTATGAAATCCGTCGAAACAACAGTGAAGTGAATTAAATTTTAATAAATTTTATTAAGATCAATAAAACATCATATGTTTAATACATTTTCGTCAGAATCAGATTTACTTTGCGAATGGCAGTTTACCGCCAATCAGTTCGTCTTGGCGACAAACCCCTTGAGACTCACGACCAGAATGTTTATTTTCCAAGTGAACACTTGCGGTTATACTCCTTATATAACTTCCTATTTGACGAAACGATAGGTCTGTCGTTAAAATTGCTGCTGGGAGTCGCCACCGCAGTCATTTACAGGTTCGAATCCCGCGGGACTCATGACCATATTTTACTGTCTCAGATTCGGGACTCCCCCAACCAGGAGGACCAGGACCGGTATTTATATCCCCCAGGAACTGGGTGACCCAGTTATACTCACAGGCAATATGTCCCCTTCTCGGTGCTTACAACGACTCACATGGCTACGGTGGAGGCGTTTCGCCACACTTCCACACGGGTTTAATATATTTTAGTGTCTCATTCAGCCATCATATTGCAGCTTGTATAGCCGTTGCTATGCAACAGGTGAAAAGGCAACGTTTCTAGGGAACGGATCGGTAAATATACAATAAGGGTATTGTTGGAAACGGCGTTTTCTTTTCGGTCCATGCAAAGTGGTTATAACGAAGACTTCAGTTGAAGAGAATTAAGTCGAATTCCGGAGTTCCAAGTGAACAGTTAATTCAGAATTGAGGGGGTCGAGAGTTGAACTCTGCGAAGATAAGTTAGACAGATGACAGTTATAGCAGAGAATTAGAATTGAGAAAGTCTCCAAAGTTGGCTGAATAATGGCTAGAAAAGAATTAGGCTGTGGAAAGAAGACTTCATATGTCAGATTGGTATAACTACTTTGTTGAAATCCGTTGCCAGGATAAAACTAGTGGAAACTGTAACGGACTGAGGACACTACTGGATGTAACAGTGAACTGTAAAGTGTGGAAAGAGAGATAGGGCTGTAATTGCCTTCAGCTCCGAGTGGAGTGTACAAGTATAAGGTGTCAATAAGTCCAATCATTGCATGCATACCCCGTCTATAAGGCATGTACCATCATCAGGTGGTTCGTATATGAATAACATTAATGTCACTTGTGAAGAACGCGATTTGCACAGGGTCGGTGAAATAACACGCAACATAGCCAAATGTAGGCAACTTAATGGTTAATGGGTAAAACATTTTTGTGAAGTCCCCAGTTTCTGGAAGACGGAACTTTAAAAACAGAGCTTCATACATTCCATTCCCAGTGACTCTAGTAAATACCATAGATTCTAATTCCAGTAATTTCGAGTTGTGGTGGAATCCATTGTATATTGCGCAGAAAATTTCAAAGCCTTTTATTCTGTGGTAACTGCGCTTGACAAGGGCGACGTTTCGTCTGATGCAATATTACATGGAATATTTAGTGACTGAAATGTACTGAAGGTGCTAAAATCTGACTTGGCCTGCATTTAGGAAAATGTTATTTTTCTGTAGCAGACAGTAAATAGATTCGAAAAGACTAAAATATTTTGCCACATACAGTAAAATAAATCGAATACATTTAAGGTAAGCAGAATTCGTAAATGGACCGGTAGATGATTCAGTAGAATGAAAGATGTTTCAGTAAGAATAAAGGGTTTTAAATTGTGAGAAATTTCATGAATATTAAGAGGGGAAAGGGTAACGCGATAGCGTAGTTGATTGAGGCACTATGCTCCATGGCATAAGGTCGAGGGTTCAATTCCTGATAAAATCATTGGACTTTTCAATATACTTAATCCTTCCAGTCTCACTATGCTTCTGGAGTCGACTTAGTCTCTAAGAGAAATGAGCACCAGGAATCTTCGTGGGGGTAAAGGGCTGCCGGCGAGTAAGGCTGACAACCTCACAGGCATCTGTGAATAGACTGTCTAGAAAATATGGCAACCTCGATGTCTCACGACCCTATGGGCCCTCACGGCCTGTTACAGGGAGAGCTTTACCCTTTTTCTATTACAAGTGGACGACCGAGTTCATGGCAGAGATGTTAGAAACATATGTTACAAGAAGGCAAGACTGTTATTGTGTGCTGTAGAAAGTACATATTCTCAACACAAATCACTCTTCCGTGAACAGTGATAACGATTTACGAAACAAAACTTGACGGCAACTTTCACGGTTCACTGCAAGATGGCTTTGCTTTTATTCTGTAATCATGGGTACTTCTTAAAAAAAATATTTTTATATTTCTTAGCACCTAAAAGCCCGTTCCGTAGTAATCATGTTCAGGGGCACGTGTCCCAGTATATGGAAGCAGGCTGCGAGCCACATGCCACATGGCTACGATCGCCATCAGAATAAATGGTGTTGATGCATCTCCTGAAACGTTGCCAAGTTGCAGATCAGCAGAAGGCAGAAGAGGTTAGGAAAGTTAAGACTCTGCGTATAGGAAGCAGCGCGATGCATGATGGGAGCCATACACGACTACCTTCCCGTACAGAACTGGATTATGCAGCACGTTGATGGAAGGAAATGAGTTGTAGTGGCAACGGCCATAAAGACTGCAGAGTGTGTAAAGCCACTGAGGACGGCCATTTGATCTTCAGAAAGTGCGTACTTGGATAATGAGGATATAAAGGTACTTCTCACGGCTCCTTACGGGATCGTCCTTCTTCCTTTCTCTGCGGGAAGGAGACATTTTTACATTGACTGGCAACTATTTTCTAAAGAGACAAAGGGGTCTTCTGTTTACGGATTTTCGTGTTACACATCATCTTGAGGTCATGTTGTAGCTTACGCGGTTAGTTTCTGGCTACGCACTACGGTGCCCAGGTTCGATCCCAGGTCACATCGTGTGGGATTCGTGGTGGACGAAGTGGCACTGGGGCAGGTTTTCTCCGAATACTTCGGTTCTTTTACCGAATCTCATTCCACCAGCTGCACCACACTTATCATCATCATCATCAGCAGCAGCATCATCATCCGGGGATGGTGTGGTAGACTCAGGAAAGTCCGTCGTACCACGAATATAAAATACGTAACATCTTCCAGGAACTAGGCAGCCACTTCTAAGGGAGGCCGATATTGAAATTAAAAAAATACGTTGTTCTGAACTTTGTGAAACTGTCCTTGAGTTATTTACGTTGTAGAAGGTTATGAAGTATGTAAAATGTCACGAATATATCGAAGGGCCGAATTGCAACAATTCAAATATTGTGGTGCATGTTGGCCAATTTTAGAGCTAAGCATGTAAATCTTGTACCGATGTGTGCCCAAAGGACGCATCCTTAATCTCTGAGAAGGAATTATTCAAACGGAAGTTATTCCCCTTGTTAATGCACAGTGGATCACTAAAAGCCGAGGTGTAAGGGCCAACCTTTAGGACCACTCCTTATATATGCATGTATGTACTTCATCTACTAATTAGTTCCAATTATTTTATATATATTTTTAATACGTTGAAACATTTTATTCTTTTTGGGGCTGCTATTCTTTAAATGGCAATTTTCCTCTTCGCGAAATTTTATTTATATTTAAATAAGATGAGTACATTTTTTATGCGGACTGGGCTAGTGAATCCTAAGTATTTATGCGCGAATGCGTAGAAAAAGAGAATTGTGAGAAAGAGTTAACGAAAATTTACGAAGCAGCTGTTAATGCATATCTCATCATTTGTTGCTTAGAACATGCATATTTCTGACAGCCTCTTGCCAAGATACTCCTAGGCTATCAAGCTTTGATCTCAAAGAACCAATTTTTGCATTTAACTTTATCTTCAAGTTAACTTGAATTCATTTATATTGGAGTTGGAATTACACCCCACGGCCTTTAGAATCCACTCAGGGGCATATAGTGAAGATACGTGAATTTACAATCTTCAAATAAGAGAGGATATTTAACTGCAAAAATTGTACCCTCTTTTTACTCAGATATCAGGATTTACTTCCATTAAATCTAGAAATGCCGGTCACGGTAGCCGAGCGGTCTAAGACATGTACTGTCTTCGCTCGCTTGGAAACCGGGATCGTGGGTTCGAATCCCACTCAGGGCATGGATGTTTAGTTTGTGTGTGTGCCTTTTTCTGTGTCTGTGTACAGGTAGAGGCCTTCCGACGAGCTGATCACTCGCCCAAGGAGTCCTACCGAATGTGTAAGATCTAGAAAAACCGAAGTGAACGGAGAAGTTCATGGAGGTAGGCCAGGCCCACTGGGGCTGTAGTGCCAAGAAAAGAAAATCGAGAAATACTTGAGCATGACGAGTGACCAGCGAAAGCATCACATGCTGTAGCCGACCGCCGACATACAGATGCCACGACCATCGCTCGAGGTGACCGTTGTCCCAGGGATACAGGGGCTTCGGATACAGGAAGGGGAACACATTTAGGGGTTTATGAATTACGAGGTCTCCAGAACCAACACCGTGTATTGCTGTTTTACATTAAAATTGCGCACAGTGAGTGTTACTCTTTCCATCAGTCCTCCCTAAAACTCGCCTCTCGCTCATCAGTCCGGTCGTCATCATTATTTCTATTCACACCAATTTCCTCTCTGCGCAGGTCATACACACTACACTCGCTACCCCCGACTGTAATTCCCCTCTTTGCTCCCTCTCTAAGCTTCAAAAACTGTCCACCTCCACTCCTTAAAACCTACTACCTCCTATTTTACACAAGTTACACAGTGGTCATTACTGAAAAACAAGAGAAAGCCAAGGATCAAGCCGGGCATATGTTCCACGTTTTTTTTTTCGAGATGTCCATCATAAACCTTTTCAAGTCTCCAAGGCACACGAGCATGGAACCCAAGACCCCTATTGGCCGGTCTCGCGCAATGTCAACCCATTGATTTACAACACTAGGAGCAAACTGGAGACTTTAATGACCGTAGAGGCACCATAAACCTGAGGAGGACAATGTTGAATTATAGCTAGACGGTCCCGGGATGGTACCTCGCCGGAGTAGCGGCTCTCAGGGCGTGAAAACAATGCATAAATGGGTCACATCCTCAATTAAATAATTTCAGCGAGGGACGTACGGTTACAATGCTGAAGACTATACATCTAATCATCCTTTAGAGATCTCCAAAATATAATTAATTTTAAGGCCTTCAGTTCAGTACTTCACAACAGATGAAACCATACAAAATTCTATAGTTTCAGACAGAGCTTAGAAACTAGTTCACTTGCCGCTGGCTTCCCTTTATGGGACACTGAGCATCCACTCTTCTCCCCGAAACCTAATTTTACGCTCCTACATTTCGTCACAACAGGCTGCCACAGGGGGCCAAACCTTACGGCAACCTTTGCAAATGTTTCTCCAGTTAACTGAATGAAATGAGACAACGGATATTTGTGTCAGCTGGGAAAGATTCGAGCAGAACGGACATTAGACTGTTTCAAGTTGCTAGCGTAGCATCCGTTTTCATACTAAGGGGAAACCATGAAACCCGCAATACAGACTTCTGCGGCTAGACATTCGAATGCAGGGTCTGCGAAGTGTCATGTGAAGTTACTTATGGAGCTGAGCCCTTCATCAGAAGCCACCAGTTGTGCAGCCACTCAAGAATTACCCAATATTTTATGGAATCCGAAGGTTCAATACCGTGTTCACAAGAGCCCTCCACTGGTCCCTATCCGGAGCCAGATCAATCCAATCCATACCATCTCACCCTTTCTCCCTATTTTCTTTATTGCTAGTGGGGTGGGACTAAGTCCCTTGTACTGCGGCCACTTCTGGCCTATTGTACCAGCCCCAGATGATAGGTGAGGGTGATTGTGGAGCAATTGGTGGAATGAAGATTGGCAGGGGAAACCGAAGTACTTGGAGAAAACCTGCCCCAGTGCCACTTTGTCCACCACAAATCCCACTTGACCAAACCCGGGCCTCCGCGGTGGGAAGCCAGCGACTAACCGCTTGAGCTGTGGCGCGGCCTAGACCATTTCTCTCTAAGATCCATTTTAATATTGTCCACCCACCTACGCCTTGGTCTTCCCAGTGGTCTCTTTCCTTCTGAATTTGCCACCATTATCCTATTTCATTTCTATTATCCCCCATTCGTGCTACATGTCCTGACCACCTCATTCTCGTTGACTTGATCATTCATGTGAAGTTATTAATGTTATTTAGCACTTCTTTCTGGAAGAAACTGAGCTACTGTGTTGAAATGGGCCTTCAATATTTAATTAAACTTTCATTGTTTTACAAAAGAGACACTAGCATTTGACATTATAGTTGCGGCATATCAAGTCACGTACCTTTCCACTAATATCGCTTCAGCCAACTGAAGAATTTTGTGAAAACTGTCATGAACATCGTGTTACTGTAGGCTTACTCTAACCTTACACTTTATTCGATTTTCATACATTGCATTTCCTTTGTGCCGCTTTTGCAGCTTTGCAGAGACACTCCCGCCATACAAACAAATAGTAATATTTATATTTCGTTGGGAACTTTCATTGCCGGTATATATGGGTTCTATCAAACCGTGAATGCGTGGTTGGGCAGTACACAGCTAGTCTAAAGTAGATCATTTGACATTTCTTAGTGTTGGGCCCGTCACTACGTTTGCAATACGTCCAAAGCAATATGCGCTCCATAGCTACATAATACTTACAATTAATAACAAAAGAGAACTGGTTAATTAATACAGGTCAATGCAGTTGAATAAGGCGAACTAGTACTATTTAAGCGTAACACGATAGTCGAGCGGTTAGAGGCTCGCTCGCTCAGAAACCCGGATCGTGGGTTCGAGTCCCACATAGGGAATGGATGTTTGATATGTGTATGCGTTTACTCTGTGTTAGTGTTGTCCTGTGTTTAGGTAGAGGACTTGCGACGAGCTGATCACCCGTCCGAGGAGTCCTACCGTCTGTAAAAGTTATCATGAAACTGAGGAATCAGTTCTGTGCTCCAAAGTGGGAGCGAGAGGAGAGAGAGAGAGTACTATTTAAGTCTGTGTTTCTTGTTAGACTGTGTATACAAGTAACAAGAATCAAACCGAAATTTTCCAATGATTAAACTTTTTTTTTTAGTAGATGAAAATGAACGACCCCAACATGTTACAAACATCACTGACATTTGTACGGACTGTTTACAACTGTAAACCCGCAAGCGAAGAGACTGTGAGAACCGGTACAAGCAGACTGCTTGCGGATTTTCTTATTTTTCCTTCTACCCTGAAGATGCAGGCGACACGTTCCTCCGAAACGTCGGTTAACACCACATCTACAGCGTGCCACATCCCAGAAGACTACTTTCTTCATATCGCAATATGTTCCAGATTTTAAATTTCTCTCACACCCACTGCATAGTTCTTGGAGACTGTTCTCAAGCTCCACTCCAGGTCTGGGATTTTGCTTCACTCTGCCGATTACTAATAATACAGTTAAAACAGCAAACTCCCTACGTAACTTACTGCTTGCCCGTTGCTGCCACGGCCTTGGGCAGTACCCCAGGAAGTCCTCGCAACCCAGGTATTCACGCGGGCTCTGTAATCCTTCAGTTAGCAACCCATTAAGAGAACACTCCGAAAACACGTCCACTCTCAACAAACCTCAAGACCACACTGAATGCATAGGTTTCCAATATAATTGACAAAATCGAAATACGTATGACTGTCTGCAGTTTTTGTTCTCGAAATTAATACGAGGTTAATACAATGTTGAAATAAGGTATCTCCAAGATGGGACAGCATGGCTGAATGATCAGTATTTGAAAACTGAAGGAATATTCTACTTATAAGATATAGTATTAAATTTTATATGAATCGGCCATTAACGTGTAGTTCAATTCCAGGTCACGTGTTATTAACTTTTATTTCCTTGGCGCTACAGCCCCAATTNAACACAGAGCCACACAGAAAATATCTAAGTGCAGTGCAACTGAATAATCCGAACAAATTAAAGCACTGGTATGTTAGGACTGTAGAATTTTTTCCTTTTGGCGCTACAGCCCCAATTTGGGCCTTGGCCTACCTCCATGAACTTCTCCGTTCACTTCGGTTTTTCTAGATCTTAGACATTCGATAGGACTCCTTGGGCGGGTGATCAGCTCGTCGTAAGGCCTCTACCTGTACACAAACACAGAAAAACGCACACAAAATCCATGCCCTGAGTGGGATTCGAACCCACGATTCCGGCTTCCGAGCGAGCGAAGAAAGTGCACGCCTTAGACCGCTCGGCTACCGTGACCGGCGTTATGGACTTTACGGTGGAAAAATAATCTGGGGCATGTTTTCCCCGAGTATACCGGTTTCCCCTGCCAATTCTCATTACACCAACTGATCTATAGCCATTTCTCACCCTATCATCGACGTCAGTCTCGATACTGACAGCGCCGTTAAATAAGAACCTTAAATAAATTAAGGCACGTAAAGGAGGAAAGGCTCCATCTATTTTAAAGATGGATATTATATTGTCACGATTTGGGGGAACGCTTGTTCGTGAATTTTAAGATGGGTTTTGGATTTGACACGCACTAGGGTCCTCAGCCTTCACTTGTCGTATCCTGGCAACAGATTTTTAACAGTCTCATTGTCACTTCAAATCACAAACAAAATGTTCTCTTCACAATCCAATTACTTCCTTGAAATTCTTCTCAATCTCCTTAGTCTGCCTTTTCCAGAACTCGACCCATTTGTTGACAAGTCACTCAAATGAACTCTACTTCAACTGAACTCTCGCAACTTCTGATAACAGCTAACTGCTCCCTTGGAACTTCTCGTTATATAGACTCGGGGCGGACCCCACGAAAACGCCGTCTTCTATTTTTCCCATATTGTTTTAGGTGTATTTAGTTATCTGTTGCCTAGCAATAGACGTCCTATTTTTGCATGAGTGGGCTCCCGCGGGGAAGTATTTACCGATTAGTTGCCTAGCAGTGGGTCTATATGTCACAATATGTAATTTGAATAGTCAGATTCAGCATCCGGCTGCTTCACCCTGGGCAAAAAGCCCGATGTATATTCGATAGTGCATAGAAGTGATGACGTAGAGAAACTCCTGCTCTGGACTAAAATTGAAGCCCAGTCCTGCTCCTTGTATGTTTCTGAGCTTTTCTAACCGCCAGATGCCTCCTGCAGTATTGCTAAACTCGAACTGCTTGTCACTATTCTCTCATCTTACAAAGACATGTTTAAGTAGGCAGAGTACAAAATTACACCAGCTCTTGCTGAGAGGCAACAACATTGGGCATGAGACCTACCTCGGTACAAGAATGATGGACATGTTTAACCCACTGGCCAGCTTATCTAAGCACCGACACTGGCTTGGCGTAAAGCATAATGCGAATGTAAGTGTCTGGCTGTGAGAAGTAAGGGCAAATAAACCAGTTGTTAACAAATGGCGTTTCCGAATCGAATACTCCTGTAGTAATAGTCATTTCACATATCGTAAAATTGTTAAAGCGAATGGACTATTATGGAACGTCGCTCTGTTGAGGATTTTGCTGCTTAGATGAAATGCTTATATTTGTTTGGCAAAGATAACTATATCGTATTATTGTACGACGGTCAGCGCAACGAATTCATAATATATACCGTATTTACGCATGTATAGGCCGCGTGCGTGTATAGGCCGCAGCACAATTTTCAGACAGAAATTATAGAAAAAATAATTTTCTTGGAATATTATTTAAGGAGTATTACACCCTGTATTACTAATTATGAATATAATTTTTTTTAAATGAATTGTGATTTCGAATATTTCGAATATAGGCCGCACCCCAGTTTTTCTCTTGAATTTTTGGCAAAAAATGTGCGGCCTATACATGCGTAAATACGGCAAACCAATATTACTGTAAATAAGACACAAAAGTTTGTGACTATGGTACACTGGTACATATTATGTTTCTGGACATTATCCATAGTCCTGTTTATATTTCAAAACACAACGTTTCGGAGACTGGATTTTGTCTCCGTCTTCAGGTAAAACCTACTCAGTTGGGGCCAATCGATGCAGCCAATCACTATCTCCGGATACTCCATCTTGATGCTGGCATAGGTATCCGGAGATAGAGACTAGCTCTATCGATTGGGCCCAACTGAGTAGGTTTTACCTGAAGACGGAGACAGAATCCAGTCTCCAAAACGGTGTGTTTTGAAATATAAACAGGGCGGTGTTTTAGATAAAAACAGGACTATGGATAATGTCCAGAAACATAATATTTGTACCAATATGACTGTATTAATATTCTTTTATTATGTACATTTGCTACATGGTTCGATCAAGCTGCAGCTGCATCATCATCATCATCAGGCAATTTTCATGAAATGTACTACTCACTATTGAATTATATTTCTAATGTGGATCCATATTATCGGTAATTAGTATAAATTTCTCTACATTTCCTTTGTTTCGTTATGTGTGACCAAACGAATATTAATACAGAATTATTGGTTTATTTATTACGAAGTTGATGTGTTGACGCTTGCATAGTAATACATAACAGGGTACAGTCACTAAAGATGAAGAGAACGAGCTGGTATCCTAAGCATATCTGTGGATATACACATTATATTATATTTTACGAATATATATCACTATATTAAAACCTGCAGGAAGAGTAACTCCGACAGAGAATTTACATTACTTCTTCGCTTCTTTCAACAAATTAATTAGTCGCTTCACAAACTTGTACAATTATTTCTGTGACTTGCCCTATAAACTGCAACAGAATTAAATTCATATTTCTTTCTTAATATTGTCTTAATATTGCCTATTACCGCAGCAACGGCAACGCTCCGAAAGTGTTACGTCACCGCTGGCGGAGGAGGGGGTGTCATGCATAGCGCAAATGCGTCACGATATTTTAATTCTTTTCCTGGTGATACGCCTAGGTGACATCGGCGCCCAAAAAATATCAGTGCCTACATACCCTTGTGTTATTAGGTCACAACGCGCTCTTGGGTTACGTTTAAAGGAGATTGTCTCCTGACACAGAAGGTAGCTGCAAATGTATCTCCGCGTTAGCGGTCGCGGACAGCCGACAAGTGGCGATTCTACAGCTAGAGAGTTGGTCGTAATGCTATCAACCGCCCATTGTGTTACGAAACCGTTACAAAGGCCTCGATATCGGGAATCGATATAAGGAATTCAAATGGGATATTATGGAAATGCAGGAAGTTATATTGCTTAGGACAGCGTGAGAAAGAGCAATATGCCTTTTGCCATGGAAAAGGGAATAAACACCATGATTTCCGTAATAGTTCCCTTTGTGAAGAAATATGTTAAAATAGAAGTTAAGAAAGTAAATACTGTTAATTATAGAGTAAAATAGTTCAGTTCAGTTATTCAGTATAGAGGGGGTGGGTTTCCCATGCACCGCGACTAATAGTCTATTGTACGTCCCACTTTAATTTCTACTGTCGCCATACCCTACCGATACTGGTGCCCGCTATCTCCCCTTTCTGCCAGCGAGGTATCGCCCTCTACTGGCAGTGGTACCCGATAACTCTCCCCTTTCTGCCAGCGAGGTTTGCTCTCTGCTGGCATTGGTACCCGATAACTTCCCCATCTACCGGAGGCACTGGAAACTACTTGGGCGGGAAATTTTTGGCCTAATTTTGCTCAGAGATCTCCTAGAGACATGAGGATCTTTTACGTGCCGTAAATCTATGACACGGGACCCATGGCTTAAAGGCCCTCCCAGAGGACTTGTTCTCTGAATTTTTCCGTCCTTGAAAATTCCACGACCTCCTCCGGGTTTGAACCCGCGTAACTTGAGTCATGAGGTGGGAACGTTACCCCTAGACTACGGAGGCCGCTGAGTAAAATAATTAATACTTCGTAACTCTTTGTGCAATTTTACCATCGTAAATGTGCATAATCCTACCGAAGAGACAGAGCAAACAGGAATTATAACGTATAATTGATTAATTTCATACATACCAGGTGAAAGGTTTTGTTTAGGTGACTGCGATACTAATGTCGAAAGGAAGAATTTTCTTAATAAGCCACAGGCAACAAGCGTTTGCATGGAATTAGGAATGATTATGGGCCAGAATAAGCGAATTTCGAAATATTAAGTATGATTTTCGAAAGCATGGAAGCCGATAGAAACGCATGTAGTCACATGCCGATGCGATGACACGCACATTTCGACTAAAATGAAAGGCGGTAATGACACGTGAGTCATGCTCAGTATTATGGGGGAATACCCGGCACTCCGATACCGACAATTCAGGTTGGATAAAGTCAATGTGACAAAGCAGAGCGACATGCATGTTAAGCAACAGAAGTAAATTAACACGTAGAACAGATCTGAAATTTCAGATTACCCAGAAGAATATTATCGAAACTAATGAAATCGACATTAATTCAAATAGTAGCGATAGTATGTAAGTTTGAACTTAATAGAATTTAGAATGTTAAAAAAATTCGATGAGTATTCTATGATTGAGATCAGTATATATATATATATAATAGGCCATGAAGGTCCGTAGGTTTGTGAGACGTCGAGGCTCCCACACATTTTATATAAACGTAATCATCTCACACATGCCGGTGAGGTTGTCAGCCTTAAGCACCGGCCGCCCTTTACGCTCCAGAAAGCTTCCTGGTACTCATTTCTGTTAGAGGCTGAGTTCATCCTAGGGCCATAGTGCGGCTGGAAGGATTAGGTAAACTAAAAAAAAATCCACCTCATCAGGACTCGAACTC
>NW_019741974.1:1225358-1246129 GCF_002891405.2 Cryptotermes secundus | reverse complement strand
AATCCACTGTCTGGCCTGCGCTAACAGTACGTCTACATTTGAAACCATACAGACTGCAGCTCGTTCAGACACTTACCAATGACGACAAAAGGAAGCGGATGGAATTTTACGATTCGATGCTGGAGATGATGGAAGACGAAACCTTCATTTCACTTTTAATTTTTAGTGATGAGGCGACTTTTCACTTAAGCGGCACAGTCAATGATCACAATGTGCGTATTTGGGGTACAGAGCACCCACATGAAACAGTTGAGCAAGAAAGAGATTCCCCTAAGGTGAACGTCTTCTGTGCTGTGTCTCAGGACAAGGTTTATGATCCCTTTTTCTTTGAAGGAAACACCGTTACACGGCAAACCTATCTCGATATGCTCCAAAACTGGCTCTTCACTTCACTGCAAGCAGATTTGCATGACTTCATTTTTCAACAAGANNAGCTTTTTTAAATGAAAAAGTGCCTCAGCAATGGATTGGTCGGAAGGGGACCCAAGACCTTGCTCTTTGTGCTTGGCCTGCGAGATCCCCAGACCTCACCATATGTGATTTCTTCTTGTGGGGATATGTAAAAGATCACGTTTATGTTCCACTGCTACCCACTAACCTCGATGACCTTAAACATCAAATAACAACAGCAGTTAACTCAGTGCATCGTGATATGCTGATACGCGCCTGGGAGGAATTCTCTTATCTCATTGATGTTGCCCATGCTGCAGGTGGTGGCCACACTGAACACTTGTAAGACAGGAAATAAAAGTTGATTGTGAGTAGAATTCTTGTGACTTGTCTGCAGTTTTGTATTACTTTCCTTTAATAAAATATTGTGTAATAAAATCGGTTCATTCTTTTTGAATAACCCTGTATATGTTAATAACGTCGCTGTTCTATGTATGTGTGAAATGTGGTCCCTTGCTTTTAGGGAGGGCATCATCCCCAAATATGTGAAATTAGATTGCTCAGCAAAATATGTGGATCTAAGACAGATGAAGTGCTCGGAGCGCAGTTGGGATGTTCATATCCTTTTTTGCTGCGTTGTAATTGGAACAGAACACTAAACTTACGCGTTTTTAAATAAAACAAGTTACGGTATAAAATACACAATTTTCGTAAAGCTGAAAAATGTTTTGTTGTTATCAGATCCCAATTTAAAACTTTGCGAAAGTTCATGTTTCATTTTGAAGTAATACACGTATGCTTATGCGATCACTATACTGTGTGGCTGTGTTTCCCTACCATCAACTATTAATTGGCTTAACCAGCCTTTTTGAAAATTTGTATGTATATCATGGCACCTGAACCCATATCAACGGCGTGCTTCATAAATATCTACCATCAATCTGTGTGTCTGTAAGTGTATCCCCCTATTTTTGCTGGACAACGCTTCGGTAAAAATTGCCGCGGGAACGAATATACACACAGCAACAAAAGAATTGTTAGAAGCGTCTATTTCTATGCGGTCCTGACATATCAAAGGAAAACAGGCGATTAATTCTTCCTAGAAGTTCCTGTTTAGTATAATCATTATTCTCCTGAAAGCCTCGCGGCGCAATTGGCAGAATCTCGCGGTGCACCGGTAGAGAAGCCCTGCTATAACATATACAAGGGAGCAGGCAGATCTATTCTTTACTCACTTACTTACTTACTCGTGGAGCTGAACCCTTCTGGAGGAGCCGCCAATTCTGCAGCTACTCAAGAATTTCCCAGCATTTTATGGAACCCGAAGGTTCATTGCCGTATTAACAAGAGCCCTCCGCTGGTTCCTATCCTCAGCCAGATCAATCTAATTAATACCGTCCCATCCTATATCTCTAAGATCCATTTTAATATTGCCCACCCACCTACGCCTTGGTCTTCCCTGTGGTCTCTTTCCTTCTGGCTTTCCCACCAATATCCTACACGCATTCATCGTCTCCCCCATTCGTGCTACATGACCTGTCCACCTCATCCTCCTTGACTTGTCATTCTAATTATATTTGGAGAAGAGTACGAGTTATGAAGCTCCTCATTATGCAGTTTTCTCCAACCTCCTGTCACTTCATCTCTCTTCGGTCCAAATATTCTCAACACCCTGTTCTCAAACACCCTCAGTCTGTGTTCCTCCCTTAATGTCAGAGATCAAGTTTCACACCTATACAGAACCACAGGCAAAATTATATTTTGTATATTCTAATTTTTATGTTTTTGGACAGCAGACGAGAAGACAAAAGGTTCTGGACTGAATGGCAGCAGGAATTACCCGAATTCAATCTCCTCTTAATTTTCTCCTGAATCACGTTTCGATCTGTTATCGTTGTTCCCAAATATCTGAACTGTGCCACATTAAAAAAAATCTGTTTCCAATTTTTATATCATGATTTTGCCTTGCATTTTGGTGACGAGACAGCAACATATACTTAGTTTTTCTGCGTTTACTTCTAGACCAACCTCTTTACTTGTGTCAATTAAAGTTTCTTTTTCTTTATGGTATCTATATTATCACCCTGTAGATTCACATCATCGGCATAGACCAACAGCTGATGTGTCCCGTTTAATTTCAGTCCAACCTGGTTTTCCTGGACCTTCCTAATGGCATATTCTAAAGCAAAGTTGAAAAGGAGTGGCGAAAAGCATCTCCTTGTTTTAGACCATTCTGGATAAGAAATTTATCAGACAACTGTTTACCTATACGGATTTTATGAGTAATATACGCTTCATTTAAACAAATTTTAATGAGCTTAACTAGAGTCATAGGTATCCCAAACGCTATCAGAATACAATTCTTCCCTCATAACTGAATCATAGGCTTTCTTGAACTCTACAAATAGCTGATGTACTGTCTCACTGTATTCCCACATTTTCTCCAATATCTGACGAATGCAGACGATCTGATCTGTAGTTGAGCTGTTACGTCGAAACCCACACTGATGATCCCCAATAATTTCATCTATACATGTATATGGGATTAACCTTTAGAGAAGAATATTGGATAAAATTTCGTATGAAGTTGAAAGCAGTGATATCCCTCAATAATTACTACAGTCAGTTTTATCACCGTTCTTGTGAACTGGTACAATAATATACTTCATCCACTGATCAAGCAATTTTTCCTTATGCCAAATAGAAGTAATTAGCTTGTGATATTGTTACGATGGCGAAATTTACAGGCCACGGAGAGCATGTGACTGGGATAGGGAAGACACCGAAGGCACAGGCCTACATAATTTTAATGACGAAAGTACTTAGAAAATGCGAATTTTGGAGACGAGAGTTTGGAAAATTAACATTAAGTGGAACTTATAAAGATAGTGTCTGAGAATGGAAGGTCATCCCAACTCTTTCTGGACGGTAACAAATGGCAGGCTTAGATACTGGCGATGTTGAACCTTCAGGCTCTGTTACTGCGTTATTTTAGTTTTTTGTTATTATCTTGTGTATTTATTTGTACAAGACTGAACCTTTATACCCACCGTTGCTGAAATTTATAGAGCGTCGTAAAATAGCCTGTAAATCAGGTTACTGGCTTAAATTCAATGTATTTACATACTTCAGTTTACGAATTCCTCATTGTCATTCGAGGCGACATTGACCTAAACGGTTCTCAGTTCTACTACTGAAACTGGTGCCTTTATTAGCGAGTACCGAGTGTGACTTACGAGTGTCTCGTATTATTTTCTTTTTATTCTTCTCATACCTTTGGTATCAGGACCTCTGGGCTGTTCCCCTCCACAATTTATCTGGAACTATGGATCTGACAGACATCCGGTAGGAGTCCTTGGACGGGTGATCAACCTTGTCGCAAGGCCGCTACCTAAGCAGGACAACACAAGCACAGAAGATATTGAGACAGGCATCCATGCCTCGAGAGCGTTTCGAAATCACAATGCCACTGTTTCAGCGGGCGAAGACATTTCTTATTTAGCTTGCGCGGCAGCTGTGATAGGCGGCTATTCATCTGTGCTCTTCAATTTCTTTCGAACAAAATCCGAGTAAATGATACCCGAGCATATTCCGAGGTCTTGCCAGGCCAGGAGCTGGAAGAGTGTTTGCACACAGGGGTAAAATGTTCTAAGATTTCTGGTTACTCCGTATGTTATCTATCGATGCTCTGCAACATTATAATGTTTATGTTTTTATAAATTGGCGTGAATTTAGTACGTCACTCTGAGGAAAAGCGCAGATCAAAGACGTTTGCCAGCAGGGTATTTGAGTCCAAGAGAGAAGAACTGACAAATTAATGGAGAAAATTGCGTAATTAGGCATTTCATCCAGACGAGAATCAGATAAGTGGATGATTTATCACGAATGAGTTAAGATAAAGATATCCCTGTAACAGTCCGTGGAGTTTCATAGGATTGTGAGATGTTGAGGCTCCCACATTTTCTAAACAGTTGGCTCACAAATGGCGGCAAGCTTGTGAGCCTTACGCGCCGGCAGCCCTTTACCCACCAGGAATATTCCTAGTACTCATTTCTGTTAGAGGTTTAGTAAACCCCAGGGACATAGTACGGCTGGGAAGATTAGGTATGTTTAAAAAATCCACCTCATCTGGATTCGATCCCGCGACCTTCCGGATTGTAGCACAGTGCCTCAACCAACTACGCTAGCGCGTGCGCAAGAACTACAAAGATATGGGGACACACAGACATAAAGCAAGGGGGGGCTGGAGAGCCGCCCCGTAGCTCAGGAGGTTAGCCGCAGGCTTCCCATCGCGGCGGGCCAGGTCGGGTCATGTGGGATTTGTGGTGGACAAAGTAGCGCTAGGGCGGATTCTCTCTGAGTCCTGCAGTTTCTCCTGCCAATCTACATTCCACCAATTGCTCCACAATGAACATCATCTATCATCTAGGGCTGGTACAATAGGACAGTAATGGCAGCATTAACAGGAGTCTCAGCCCACTAATAATACTAATAATAATAATAATAATAATAATAATAATAATAAACATGATATAACCGTGTTATGGAACCAAGGCGTACAAACAGACAGAGAGGTTCTGGCAAACAGGCCAGATATAATAATTAAAAACAAGCAAAAGAAAACTTGCATACTTATAGATGTATCAGTACCATCGGATAGGAATGTAGTACAAAAAGAAGCAGAGAAGAAATTAAAATATAAAAATTTAAGCATCGAAATTCAGCGAATGTGGAACATGAAATGTTTTGTGATACCAGTAATTATTGGAGCCACGGGTACAGTTACGAGAGAGTTGAGAAAATATTTGGAACTAATTCCTGGAAAGCACTCCATAGATTCGCTGCAAAAAACAGCTATCCTGGGAACATCACACTTACTACGGAAAGTGCTACAGTGCGAAGCTTGAAGCCTGAGTGGTGAGGTGCATCACTGGTTCAAGAAAAGGAATACCAGGAAAAAACCTGTGACAAGAGATGATGATGATGATAATGATAATGATGATAATAATAATAATAATAATAATAATAATAAGGGGGACATGCAGAGGGCATGGCGATCTCCTAAGCCTCTTAACGAAAATTGGGCTAAGATAGACAGACAGCAAGGTGATCTCATAAACTTCCTCCTATTTTTCAAAGTAAGTAATTCAGGTTTAAAAAAAGGATATTAGAGATACAGAGTGTGAAAGGGTTGACTGGACTGAGCTGACTAGGATAGGTTTAATGGCATAATTTTATGGACATGGTAAATAATCTTGGAATTCTTAAATATAATTTAGACACATGTATTTCACGAAAAAATATCATTTATGGATACGCCAATCAATTCAATAGGTTAGGTAGCACTTCTGGCTCTTTTCTGTAGGTGCCGGGTTCGGTTCTCGATCCTGGATCTCGCTGTTTTCGCTGTAATTTCCTGTTAGTTCACTCAGTTTTCTACGCAAATATACGAATAATAAGTTAAAATAGACCACAACCTCTTACATAGAATTCATTTCCAATTCATATACAACTTAAGGAGCTGAAAATAATAATTAAACATAGAAACTAAGTAACAAATCAATTTAACAACCTAACAAAGAGGTAACAATCTTTATAGACGATAGATACCCTTCGTGTTGTCAATCTCTTTCCGTTCAGGCTGTCCAAGCCTGGTGACATTCCAAGTTCGAAGTAGCTGAAAAAGGAAAACTAGAAACTAACCCCATAAAGCTGAGCCCCTCTTGAGAAGCTGCCAGTCGCTCAGCCACTCAAGAAAATAAAAAAATTTCGAGACACTCAAAGATTCATTACAGTATTCACAAGAGTCCTACACTTATCCCTATCTTGAGTCAGATCAATTCAGTCTATACCACCCCATCCTGTTTCTCTAAGATTCTTTTTAATATTATTCTCCCACCTACGTCTATGTTTTCATAGTTGTCTCTTTCCTTCTGGTTTTCCCGCCAAAATCCTATATGCATTGCTCTTCTCCCCATTCGCGCCACAAGCCCTGCTCATCTTCTTGACTTGAAGCTGAAGAAGGATCTGCACCTAAATACGTAAAATATTTGCGCGCTCCTTCCAAGATGAAAGAAATTTCGCTTTACGTATGCTGGTCAGCTCCATTTTCCGAGAAAAATAAACAAACGAAACTTACGATTCTATTGTTACTTAGTAAGCACGGCGTACGTGGAATAAGAGCGCGGAATGGAATAACCATTCCGCGTTTTCAGAGCAGAGACTCTGATGTCATTATCGAGTCAAGTTCTGTGACGACAAAGAGACGCCAGGATCATACTGTTCTTGAAAACGTTTCAAGTGCACATTACTATATCATGACCTTGACCTAGATGAGATGTGGGAGCAAGGCGGGGCGATCTTAATTATTATGACACATCTTCTTAGGTCACGAAATGAAGTGCAAACGTTCTTTGTGCTGCAGAAAACTTTAAAAGAGCTTGCTATAATAATGTAGAGACGGAGCAGACGGGCTTCTTGTATCACAATCTGCGGCCCACGTCTCAACAGCAATTTCTATATAAGAAGCTGGAAGGTCGCGGGTTCAAGTCCCGATGAGTCATTGATTTTTTTTTTCAATTTACCCAATCCTTCCAGCCGCACTATGGGCCTGGGGTCGACTCAGCCTCTAACATAAATGAATACCATGAATATTCTTGAGGGTAAAGGGAGGCCGGCGAGTAGGTCTGACAACCTTGCCGCCATCTATGAGCCGATTGTCTAGAAAAATGTGGGACCCTCAACATCTCACAACCCTATTGGCCTCCACGGCCTGTTGCAGGGATACCTTGACTTTTTTACTTATACTTATCTGTCAGGGGTTACTGTAGAAAAAGATAGAAACTAAACAAATTAAAAAAAATAATTCCTGTCTTGAAGAAAGCAATCTTCTGGGATGTAGCACCGTGTAGATGTGATGTTAACCGACGTTTCGGAGGAACGTATCGCCTTCATCTTCAGGGTAGAAGAAAAATAAAAAAATTTCCTTGTACCCTGAAGATGGAGGCGATACGTTCCTCCGAAACGTCGGTTAACATCGCATCTACACGGTGCCACATTATAGAAGACTGCTTTCTTCATAGTCACTGCCGTGAAGACCTCAAATCTCACAATTCCTATCTTGCCTTAACTTTTGGTTTGCGCTTTTGTCAAAGTATGTGTTTGTTACTAAAAGTTTGTAATTTGTATTTATTTTAGTTTAAAGTCCTTCAAAATGCAATAGTCTAGCATAAATACTTGAAAATATGTTACGCATGTCACAATAAAGCATGCTGAAATATGCTCAAATAAGCCTAATGATCATCTGGAATGTGTTAAGTGTGTTTAGGTATTCATTTGTGTAACACATATCCTGAGTCTGGGTCACTGAATTTTCCTCAGTACCTCCAGGCTCAAAGCTTTAAACATTACACGACCAACTTCACTCGAATTCATTCTAATGTACCGTCCTTTCAGCGTTTCCAAACCGATACAGCTTCAGAGAGTTTGTAAGTAAACGGCGACTAAGTAACTTCCTTTCCATTTACGTGTTTCTCTGCTTCATGAATTATCGACAAGAATCTGGAATCCTAACTCGATACTCTGATCTTCAGCTAAAACTGCCAGGCCGCCGAGATGGTCACTCACCTGAATCACGACCACTTTTGACCGAGTGTATATCAAAGAGACGCTTACTTCACTGTTCAGTGACAGAACAAGTGAACAGTTTTCAAGTAAAGAGCAGTAGCTGCCGGCGGTAATTTAAAGGGGACAGTCTGCGTGAACTTTTTGCAATTTCCTGCCTTCATGAACTTGACATGGTAATGAGATCAATATTCAGTCCCATTAGCCCATTGACACACTCCAACCGCTACTGAACCTTCGCCCATTCATTTGGTTAGTTGCTTTGATAGCTATGAACGCCACCAAAGTTAGAAATGAACCCCCGACATTTTGAGTCACAACAGCCTGCTATTCATTCGTATTCCGAGCCAGATGAATCCAGTTCAAAAATCGATCCTATTTCTCTAAAATACATTTTAATATTATCATCCCATCTATGATTTTATCTTCATAGTGGCCTCTTTCCTCCAGTTTGTCCTATCATAACTGGCCACGCGTGCATGTTATGAAGTTCCTAATTATGGATTTTTTCCAACCTCATATTATGTATTTCTCCTGTCTTAGATGCAAGAATTCTCCCCAGCGCCAGGTTCTCAAATACCCTCAGTCCATGTTACGTCCCTTGAAATAAGATACTAAGTTTCTCTCCCATAAAAACAGCAGGTAAAATTAGAATTTAGTATATTTAAATATTCTTGATTTTAGATGGCAAGAGAAGAAACGAAAGATTGTGAACTTAATGTTAGCAAGCATTCGCCAGATGTAATGTTCTCAACATTTCGTCATAAATTACATTTTTATTTACTTTATATATTGCATCATGTTGCGTATATAATACTTATCCTATGTTACAGCTGTCAACACAACAAATACAGCGGAGTGGCCTGCAAAGACGACAACAGATGTTGTCTTCACTGAAGAAAATCTCGCTTTGTTAGTTTTGTTGACGGCTATAACATAGGATATATATTTTTATTTCTTGTTGTCGTTCTTAAATATTTAAACTTTGTCAATTTCCAAAGGATCTATCAGCTGTCTTATTTTTTTTTTATATTTTCCCGCATTCTGATGAGGAGACATTGACAAATTCTCTGTTTCCTCTGTTTTGAAATTATGCAAAATGGAAGTTTAAATATTATAAAGAATGCTGTCTTCTGGGATGTGGCGCAGTGTAGATATTGTGTAAACAGATCTTCTGGGTAGAAGATGGAGACGATATGTTCCTCCGAAACGTCGGTTTACACAATATCTACACGGTCCCACATCCCAGAAGACGGCATTCTTCATAGTCACCGCCGTGAAGCCTCAAAGCTTACTTAAATATTATACTTGGTCATAATTTACTATGTTCTTCCAATTTTCTGCTGCTCAGGACAGAGACCAGTGTTGGGCAATTTTAACACTGTAATTAACCTCGAGTTCCATAGAAGGCATGAAATATTTTCTAGCAACTGATCTTCCAATATTGGCTTTCTAAGATGTGATCCTGCACAGTGGAGTGACTTATGTCACTGTTTAGAATTCTACGTTGTTCTCAGAACAAGCAGGAAGAAGCAGAAAAGCAGGTTCTTCTAATAAGACAGAACCAGCTGCTCTTGTACGTGTGGCAGCCTCTGGTTACGCAGTTCGTGAGTTTCAAGAACAACAGGGATTAATGTCGAAATCGACACGACTGAATATGGATGTTCCGACAGGTACTCGTCAGCCTTACTTTCTCCTCTTACAGTTTCAAGGACTTAAACATATTTAGTTTGCTTTGACGGTGTAGGCTCTGTTGTTTATATTAAACCGAAATGATTTCTGAGACAAAATTATTTTAGACACACAGTACGCCGCCTGTGATGTCCTACAATCCACAACACAACAGGACAACACGGAAGATATTCATGTCCATCTTGGAAAATTTGCTCTGCTAATAAAAAGTCTTCAGGACGGTTTCGAATTGCGTAAACTTTCTTCCCTTGGACAGATAATGGCTAATCCTGATAATTTATTATTTTCATTTCATGTATCCTGTTGTGTTATAGTATACAATTTCTTTATTAAAACCGTCACAGCACAACAATATTAAGGCCAGTGCCTAGTTTGGCACTGCTAGATGTTTCGGCTATTAAAAGCCATTATCAGGCAAAATACATGGCTAATACATATATATATATANTCATGCATCCTGTTGTGTTACAGTATACATTGTTTACATTCCCTACAGAACGGACAATACTTTGTAAGATGAGGCACCGACTAAATAATTAACAGTAATATTACTAAATCTACATCACAAGCCTCCAAAACAAGNATATAATTAATATTATTGTATCCAATTTATTAGTACTGCAGTTCAGCGGTGTATATATTTGATGATGATGCCTGATGATGGCTCTTAATAGCCGNCAAGCCTCCAAAACAAGTTATTATATATATAGATATATACAAAATATAGAATACTCCAATTTGTCCGTGGGAACACAACAAAATCACAAAAACCAACGACTCACTCGATGATGTAAAACATGACACGAAGAATTTTCTTGTCTTATATTATAACTTTTGTTCTATATAATCTAATTTATTGTATTTTTACGCCAAGTATTTTAATATAATTAATATTATTGTATCCAATTTATTAGTACTGCAGTTCAGCGGTGTATATATTTGATGATGATGCCTGATGATGGCTCTTAATAGCCGAAACTAGGCACTGACCTTAATATTGTTGTGTTATGACGGTTTTAATAAAGAAACTGATAATTTATGTTAACCTGAAGGTTCCAGAAATCATATAATATACGTATAATGTTATGAGGAACCGTGATAGCGTAGTCGGTAAAGCGACTGGATACCGGCTAGACGACCGAGGGGTCGGAGATCGAGTCTCGGTATGGGCAGGATTTTCTCTTCTCTACTTCGTCGAGACCGGCTTTTGTGTCCACCCAACCTTTCATCCAATGGGTAAAGGTGGGTCTATTCCCTGGGGTAAAGCGGCAGGGGCGTGAAACTGTCCATCACCTCCAGCTAGTGCCGAGGTCAAGAACATGTGGATCTATACATCTACTCCCCTATATGCCTTCATGGCCTAGTGCTTACTTAGTTACTCACAAGGACAACTTTACTTTAAGTATAGTATTACGAGTAACACAAGATTTGAAGCTTTGATGGTGAATAAGTGCATTTCAAGGGAGGTCATCGTTGAGGGCCGAACCTGATGATGAAGGAGATCTCTGAAAATCTGGCTTTAGAACTAACTCTGACATAGCTCATGGCCCGAGAACATTTTAGTGAGTTATGAACAGGGCCCGGATTTTGATGACATGTCATCCTTTTTTCCTTGTATCCTATGCGATGCTCTTAAATATATAAATCTCGGATATGAGCTGCTGGTTACAGAAATGTAAATTTTATAGGTATTTTTTTGTCATTTTTTTGACATTTTTAGGTTTAAGGTAAGTTTTTCATATTTGGGGTAATTTTTTGGGTACATTTTTGGACTTTTAAGGGTATTTCTTGTCATTTTGGCCATTTTAGGGAATTTTTCTTCATATGGTTTCTGAAATGTGAATAACATGGAAGCGAAGTGTTCTTTCTTTTCTCCTTTAGATCATCTTTCTGGATTTTTTCGGTCCTTTTATAGGTCATTTTTTGAATATTTTCAGGTCATCAAAATCAGGGCCCTGGTTATGAATTTCTATCTGCTCATGGCTGAAATAGACCGAAACACAAAAATAGAGAAACACTCGATGTGTTTGTGTCTGTGAGTAGTTTCGACGCATTATAAAAATACTTAAAACTAAATAATGTGAATAGATCTGCAATGTCGTAATAAATATGAACTGACATAAAGTAGTCCGTACAGAGTTTCATCACAATAGAAGGTTTTTAAATAAATACTTCAGTATTATGTTACTTTCATGACAGAAGCCTGTGGCTGAATTCATGACTGCTTCGCTCAGACCAAAGATGTGTTCCTTCTGTTCAAGTTGAAAAACAAATAATATCAATGTAAAAGCAGTTACGTTCTTCATCCACGTTATACAGCATACGCAGTGAAAATGAAGGCTTGCGGATAGGTCGACGCCATATAATTTGAGTTACTGCCACACATCGTTAAATAAACTACAAACAAAAACACACTTGATGATAGGAAGAAATAAATTTCTGGCCTCGATCTGGACAGCAGTCGGATAAATTTGAGTGTAAGTGCTGCAGACGGGAAGTTTTGTTTCTCACAGCAGAGCAGTGGGCCACCAGGAAATCGGCTGAAGCACTGTACCAAGAGAACAGTGTTGTAGTTTACGTGTTTTATTCATTCACTCACCCGTATTCCTGTTGCTCCATCTAAATCACAGGACATTCACGAAACATTTCGTTTCACTTTAGTTTATTTATCCTATAAACAGTCCGTAGGATTCCTTGGACGGGGGATCAGCCCGTCGCAAGGCCGCTACCTACACAAGGGACAACACAAACACAGAATAAGCCCAGACAAACATCCCGAGTGGGATTCGAAACCAAGACCCCAGTGTTAGAACGGGCGAAGACAGTTCATGCCTTAGACCGAGCGGCCACTGCGATCAGCGCGTGTCTCATTTCCATGCCAATAATGATTTGTGATAAATCTATATCTAAAATCTCAGATTAGTTTCCCTCTCTGTCTGAAGCCAATAAGCAAGTAAATTATGTTGCCTACTACCTGATTTTAGCTTAGTTATTATAAAGATTGGATGGTATGAATTGGATAGATCTGGCTCAGGATAAGGACCAGTGAAGGGCTCTTGTGAACATGGTGATGAACCTTCGGGTTCCATAAAATGCTGGGAAAGTCTTGAGTAGTTGCAGAATTGGCGGCTCCTCCAGAAGGGCTCAGTTCCATGTGTAAGTAAGTAAGTAAATTATAAAAGATAAAACAGTTCCGTCCAGTGCGACTGGTGGAGTTTTTCTTATTTCAATTCTTAACATCCTTACATGTTTCGGTCCTTAGAGACCATCATCAGAGGGACATCGATACTGTTTGGAAACCACTATTACAATAGGTGTTCTGAGGGTTAATATATATATACATACATACATTGCTGACAACACACAAATGGATACAAAAGCCAAAGTTTTCACGACTACAGCAGCTGTCTTGATATCTTGTTTTTTTTTTTAACTTCTGTTAGTTAACTTAGAATTTATAAACCAAACAGGTTCGTGTCCTCTCTCTTATCAGCTCTCCTGACGGGGGCCGAACTTGTGCCGCCTGTCTTTCTTGAGAAGAAGGTTCATTGATGTCCTGTGGTTATTCGTGGCGCCCTGTGTTGGTTTATCTTTTATAATATTGTTAGTGTGACGGACCAGAATGAAACAAATCAAATTTAGCTTAGTTAGTTTGATTTTAACAAGTTTAATTGAAGCCACAACTGAACTCTTTCGTATATCTTAGATGTCTGTTGATATATTTTGATGAAACTAGATGTGGACTACAATATTTCTGTTATGTATTTATTGCTACACGATAGTTTCATTATCTTTAATTCATTTTAAAACTAGTAATATGGGTGTTAAGAACATTCTCTCTAAGTATTAACTTCAGAGAAAATATCGAATAAAAGTCATAGGTTTTCACAAACACATTGCTTTTTGTGTCCTACATAACATTTCATTAGAATGTATTGCTTTTGATAAACTCAAGGATATAATAGCAAAAATTATAAAACATGTTCCTTGAAAATTGCGGTTCAATCTCCTGTCATGTGGTCCATATTGCATTCTTATGTTAACCGTGAGCTCAGTGTGAACTAGTTTTCCCACTGTCAGATCTGCTGCCTTGCCGGTGCTTGTATACACGATGCGTCATTAGTCATCGTGAATGAAGTACACGCACTGTTCTGTGATAAGACATTAAGCCTACGTACTTCGTCAGAATATTCTGTTACGCTTCCCCGAGCGTATGAGCTGTACTGCGGTGTGGGCTCGAATGAGATGAGCGTCCATCACTTAGCGTATACTACGGAAACCTGAGCTGGTTTAATACAGCAGTCAGGCAAATGTTGCTTATTCCACCTTATACTTGGACAGAATCCAAGTAAGGAACGCAGACGCGAACAGAGATCCGACTGTGGGGAGTAATCACATAAATTGTCTTGCGAAATAAAACGGAACATTTAAGACACAGAAAGAGACTATTAACAGACAATTTACGAGAAAAAGCAAATGAAAGTGTTCTGTTTATAATTTTAGAACGCAAATCCAACTGATGTTGAGTCTTTGGATTCTACTACAAATAATTATTCAGCAATTCTAACCTTCTTGTTAAAAAATATAAATATGGCAGCAGCGCGAATTCATGGTGTTACATTCCATAGCTATTCGGTGTTATGAATCCTTATTTTAGGATTCTTAAAAAAACTCCCAAAGCCAAACCCGAAACTTCTGAAAGCATGGCGAATAGGCCAGGGTACTAAAGCAATTGTGTGATGTAATGTTCCGAGGACTGCTTGGCACTGGGGTGGAGTCTAGCCAGTATTGCTAACAATCCCCTCGTAGCACCAGGCAGCACGGGGTTGTATTTATACCTTCCACCCGTATGGGGCGCTGCGTGTGGTGACCTCTCAGCTCTCCGCTTCTTGCGGGGCGGTACATGGGTGCCAAGGAAAAGGAAACTGGTATGCAAGACTCTACAAGGAGATCCCTAAAAGAAGTTCTTCAGCGGGAAGACCAGGATCTCTGGAGCAACCAGCGAACCAGCTGTTGAGGTTTCAGGCAAGAACAGGGACGAACCAGTAGTGAAAAATCTGCCTTAGGTAAAATCAAGACAACATTTTCGGTAGTCGGAATTTCTGACACACCACTGCAGTTCTAGCGCCCCAACAGACGGAGAAGTTCTGATACATATAGTTTCAGGAGTAGACAGGTTCCAGCTAGCGCCGACAAAACTGTCTGGATGCGCTAGGAGAAAGCTGAAAAGGTAAGCCAAGCAGTAACCGGGGGCACCCAGCACCCGGGTAACTTGGGCATGCCTAAGTAGTGAAGAACTCCGATTAGAAACTCTAAGATCCCAAGTGCTGAGTGTAGTTCCCATACGGAAAGGATCAGACCTCCATTAAGGCTCAGGAACTGAAGTGAACCAGGGACTTATAAGAAGGATGTGATCAATATGGTTGTCTTCAATAAACCATCCTGAAGATAAGCTGAGAGAAGATGATCAGGATCACATCCTCGAAGAAATGGGATGTTTCGTGAGACTCTGAAACGGGAATTTTCACAGCTGAGGTTCTTCATTCTGGGAGGAGGGGCATTTATGTACGTGTGCGCTGACCAACACTCGTTTCCATTGACAATCACATGCTGGGAGCAGGAACCAGTCTCAAGGCTACGGAAGCCAGAAACCTCTCCATGCCTGTTAAGGTAGCTCTCGGGGCGAAGGGCAACGTTGCTGAGAGTTCTTATGAGCTGCTAAATTGGATTAAGGACCTTGACTCAGGGCGTCTTCGAACCACTGGAGGGTGCTGCATAGGCAGCCAGAGCCGAAATTCCAGGGGGTTTTTCTTCTTGTAGAACGGAAATCACATAAAACCTCCAAGGAAACCGGGTATAACATTTTCACCGGTTTCACTCACGGGACTATTAAGGTCCTGAGAAACGGCAAAAGAAGCCCAAGACGAAAGAAGGGGCCGCAGCGGCACCAGCATCCCCAGGATCTCTCTCCCGGATTAGACAGATTGGATATTAATGGAGCAATACACACAGCTCCAGCCGTTGCAACTGAAGTCCTACGTGGACTTCACCAGCTGCATTTTCAAGTTGGAGGCTGTGTCCAATGTAGGACTTTATAAAGTCTACTAAATTTACCAACTGAAACCCAAATATGAATATTTTCACATGCCTACACGACTCAGGGCTTGAAAGAGGAACCCGTCCTACAGATCGGGATGATATCAAGATGTGCCTATGACAAACGTTTCACGGTCTCATTCTCCGAGAAAAACGAATGGAAAGACGGGTTTCAGCCAGATAAGAAATCGGAGACTAATCTGGTACACAAATAAACGCGCTTGGTCTGAGATGTATAGTTGTAGTGCAAGGCGGAATCTTAGCTTCAGCCTCCAGGCAGAAAAGTATGCCATCAAGGCATGTGTAGCACAGAATCTAGGTAGAGGCTATAAAAATAGAAAAATTTATATTCTATCGGACAGTCAAAGTGCAATTACAAACTTGACAGTTACCCGATCTACTCCTAACTTGTTTGGGACTGCTATCAAACCCTCTTAGAACTGGATTCAGCTGATATGGGTTCCAGCTCACGAGGGTATTCAAGCCAACAAAACTGCCGATCAACTGGAAAAATTGGGACCTGAATTTCCACTTATAGCATCAGAAGAAACTCTGAATTCTTTCAGCAGGTGCTGACAAGAAGGCGGTCAGTAACCGGACAGAGACCATCAAAAATACTGGGCGTCAATAACAGGACTCAGACAGGCAAAGGATTCCTACAAGGACCCTCCATCTGAAGAACCAAGGAACTGTTCAAATTAAACAGAAACCAGTTATTGTGGGTGACAGTACTACTTAAAAGACGTGGTCACCTGAAAGGATACTTCTTCACAATGGGATTTAGGGATTGCCCCTTTTTGCGAAAGGTGCCCAGAGGAACATGCATCAGCCACACACATCCTGTGAGGCTGTGAGGCTACAGCTCACTCAAGGTCTCTGCACCTGGACCATTACTTTATGGAGCGAGGTGACTTCCAAGACGCCCCTACACTCCATTCGAAGTTGTTTAGAGTTTGAAATAGAGGGAGATACACAGCAGATCATTGAAGGTCGTGGTGCAAAGGCCGACCTGGACCTACCCTTTATGAATTACTCCATTCATTCATTCAAAGAAAATATAGCAGATAATTGTGTAAATTTTAAGTAATATTTTTTTTATCCTTTGGATCATGTTGCGTATATTAGAATTGAAAAGTTATTAAGACCTTAAATACGTTCAACCGTCAAACACTTTAATGTTTTTATTGCTTATTTTAAAATCAATACTATATGTTTAGACCCTTAAAATAACAAACGTCTATGTATTCACAGTCCGTTGATATTGCAAAATAATTTGTTTATTCACCACTTAACACTTAACACAACATGTTTCGGCCGTAGATGGTCATCTTCAGGTGTCTTAATGCGCTTAACTGTTACACTGTTCTGAAATGCGCTAAAATCGAGCGTTCCAGTCCACTTAGAAGTAAAGTAAAACTATCCCTGTAACAGGCCGTGGAGGCCCATAGGCTTGTGAGATGTTGAGGGTCCCACATTTTCTAGTCGGTCGGATCATAGATGGCGGTAATGTTGTCAGCCTTACGCGCCTGCCGCCCTTATCCCCAGGAAGATTCCTGGTACTCATTTCTATTAGAGGCTGAGTCAACCCCAGGGTCATAATGCGGCTGGAAGTATTAGGTGAATTGAAAAAAATTCAATGACCTCATCAGGACTTGAAATCGCGACCTTCCTGCATGTAGCATAGTGCCTCAAACAACTATGTACCGCGTGCCCCACAGTCCACTTAAAATAACATAAATATTTACGCGCGATTTTAGCGCAATTACTTAAAATCCAATTATATTCTCTATTAAAATGTTTATGGATTTTAAGTAATTATTTATGTTATTTTAAGTGGACTGCGACGCGCTATTTTAGCTCATTTCAGAACAGTGTAACAGTTGAACGCATTAGAACACATGGAGATGGCTATCTGTGGCCGGAACATGTTGTGTTAAGTGTTAAATGGTGAATAAACAATTGTTGCATTATTGACGGGCTTTGGATACATAAAGATTTGCAACAGGATGCTGAAAGTAACAAATTTACCTCGTCTGAAGCAGAACCGTTACAATAAAATTGGTTAAAGAGACTCCAGAATTAGTTATTATGGTTGTGAATATGTGTTTCTTCGTGGTGACGTCAAAGCTATATAAGGGCCACTTTTGCCTAGGACAATTGCAAATCAACTGGTGACAGTCGTTGTGTTCTCACGTTACATGGCAAACTGCACTAACGCAACGCACGCAAGATCTTTACTTTACGTATATCATGGTAATTACCGATGTTACGACTCCTACAGCTAAAAAAGCCGGTTGCCGGAGCAAATCGATTCTTCGGTTCCAGCACAGCTACTGGATTCTGGAGTGGTCATAAAACACCAGATTAAGTGCAATTCAGACCCCCGATTTTGAACAGAAGGAAAATGCCTGTTAGAAACGCAATAAAAGCTAGATGTGTTGGGCTGAGATCACGTGTACATAATGAATTCGGCTCAAAAAAGGTGGGCGACGTATACCATTTCCCTAAGGAAAGTTTTTTAGTTCTTGTGTTATTCTAAATTTTTTAGAAGAATACATAAATTGAGGGTCATGTCTGTATATCCATTTAATGTTTAATCATGGAAACTAATGGACTGATTTTGTACAATTTCATAGTTCGGGGTTCACACTGAAAATCTTGCGACGAAACTAATTTTTGTACTTTTGGTGAAATACACACATGATTTCTATTTTATTTTAATCGAAACTCATCCGTTTAAAACTGTTACAAATAGCTTGTTGCTCTTCACGTACATGATATATAAACCGTCTTTTGATGTAAAAATTTTATTTCATACAATTTCCAATATGGTGAATATTTACAGACAACAAACGAAAATAAACCGGTTGGAGATTCAAGTGTAATTAGCATTGCAAAGGTGCGTTCCTTTGCCTGATATAAATGAACACTGGGACCAGTGATACGTTAAGAATATAAAAGAATGCACGTCAATTATTGTCCAATAGAAGAATTATGGTTCATGCATTTGGAGGAAGGTATAAAATTTTTTTTCGGAATTTGATCAGAGGTAATAAGGGAAATTATGAAATAACTCAACTAGGATAGAGTGTTCATCGCAGTATATCAAACGATATGTACCAAATATGGAGCTTGAGAAGCTAACAGTTGTTCAGGTAGTCAAGAAATTCCCCTAATTTTGCGGAACCTAAGGTTCATTTTCGTATCCATCGCTGGTTCCTATCATGAGCTCCATGAATTCAGTCCACACTGAAATATCATCTTTATTTTAGACGTATTTTAATACATTCCTCCCACCTCAGCTTAGGTCTTCCGCGCTATATATTCCCTTCAGGACAAGAGTGATATATTTTTTGACTTGGAAAGCCCACGCAACCTTCTGCCATGGAAGATGCTTAAACGTGCGTCCTAGGGGTTAGAACTTTCTTGTGAGAGAAAATATTCTAAAAGCTAGGCAACACAAACAGCTTCTATTTTGCGCCGTGGCTCTCTGACCTTGTGCTCTTGAGCACGGCGCAGAGCGACAATCTTTAAAGCAAACAGTAAACGGTTAACCGTTCGAACAGTTGCGTAAGCTGTGGGAACACTGCATTCTGTTAAAATAAATCTGTCAATACGTTCCATGACTGCAGAACTTCAAGTCTGTTATCGAATATTTATATTGTAACGTTTGTGTTTGTTTAACAACATTAACATGTTATTCTTCGAAGACTCTTTCCTGGTCTGGATGTTCGTATCAAAGTTATTGGGTGTTAATATGAGGTGAAATCACAGCTTCCAAGAACATGGTTGCCAGTACTCGAAGATTAGAATGCTTGTCAGCGAATGAAAATTACGCGTGTGGCCACGTTTCACATATACGAGTATATATATTGTTGCGTGTTAAGTAACTAGACACAGGGTTTGCATTCATAATTAGATTTATTGGACTCTTAGAAACTGTAATTACTATGAATTATAGCGCTATCACTAATCCACACACTCCACAATTCACTATAGCACGCAGTGAGTCTTCTCAGTCTGCAGTGTCCTAGACGTTGCTTGGTAACGTCCCCCAAAGTCGTAATTCCTTAGCTTCCGGGTTCACATCCTTACTAGCTGGCGGTCAGTCGGTTAAATTGCTGTTGGCCTTCGCCAGCAGAGTTATTTGGCTTCAGTCTCCTGATATAACATCCTCTCTGACGAGAGGACGGGTTTGCCTCTCATGAATTTGTTTCCACTTTTGTGTACGTATCGCATATATAGTATGTCACTGAACATTCTTGCTTTCGCACTGTATACAAGTCCTCTGTCAGTACAGGCTTTGCAAAGCAGATCATGCCTATCTTACATATGCTACAACGGCAACTTAGTCACTTGAGTGGTTGCAAGCTTGGCCACTGAGAAATTTAAGCTTCTTACACTTTCTACGTCTGGCTGTGCCTTTTCCTATACCGCGAACATGTTCATTCTCGTGATTTTGTATGGCTTCTGTTTGTTGCCTGCACAATTTTGTTGTATAATCGTATAGATGCACTGTCTTTGCTCGCTCGGAAGCCGGGATCTTTGGTTCGAATCCCACTCAGGGCATGGATATTCAGTTTGTGTGCGTTTTTCTGTGTTTGTGTACAGGTAGAGGCCTTGCGACAAGCTGATCACCCGCCCAAGGAGTCCTACCGAATGTGTAAGATCTAGAAAAACCGAAATGAACGGAGAAGTTCATGGAGGTAGGCCTAGGCCCACTGGGGCTGTAGTGCCAAGGGAAAATAATCGTATACATACGGAAAGTTGAAAGCCATGTGCAAATCGCGGGCCGGTGCACACCTAGGAAAATTTCCTGCGGGGCGAAGACCTGACGCTGATCATTCTGAGCCCTTATTTATTTGGATGATTATAGATGACCATGAAATTTATTTCTAATTAATTCTCGGTAATTTTAATTTCAAAAGTCTTATGTTTCGATATTACTGGAAATGTATCGTGATCTATAA
>NW_019741974.1:1180129-1225316 GCF_002891405.2 Cryptotermes secundus | reverse complement strand
TTCACAATATTCCGAACTGAACGGACGTGACCCTTGCACGCTCCGAGACATAGCTAGCCGATAGTGTAACGCTGTAACTTAAAGCTAAGAATACATTAATTTAACAGTGTGGTGAATTAGCAGGTGAATAAACGTCAATTGGCTCAACTCTCAGAAAAACGCTTTCTTAGGCATCGCTTCCCTGAGACTCATGCAAACCGACCCAGCTAGTTTCCCGTACCTATACCGATCTTCCTTAGTTTGATCTGTGAGGACAACTTCCAGTAGCCATCATACACTGTCCTAAGGTAGAAACAGGTGTAGCAGGGATAGCACCGTTCCGACTGCGCCGATACAAGCAAAGGCGGGTTGGAAAAGAGCGGTGTTAGACCCTCGTTTTGCAGGCGTTGCAATTTTAAGAGGTGGTTGTTTGCTGCTAATTTCCAGGAGGAGCACGCGTAAGTTTGATCTGATTAGTGCCTTAGAAATCAAGTCAAAGTCAGAGTCAGTCAGAGTTACTTCACGACTTGTGGTTTGCCGGCAGTCAGTTTGTCTTGGTGCAGAGATCAGTGGTGACATGAGAAAACGGCGGCTAGAATGAAACACTACAAGTACACACAGAAATCTGGTACGAAACAATGGCTATTTGTACGGCCTAGGCATAAATGGATCAGATTAAAATTCATCTTAAAGAAATAGGCTGCATTTATGTTGCTTAAAATAGGATGCAGTGAAGCCTCAAAGAAAAATGCTGGGATAGGACTTTGAAATACGATACAAATGCTATCTTACGCATCCCCTTCAATACAGTATTCACAATAAACCTAGTATTCGATTATCTCAACTGAAAAAGCGCGGTTAAATAGCTCAAGAATCAATCAACAACTCATTTTAAGGCTCGCTCTTTAGTCATTATATATGTTTATTATGTGCTGATACCAGAGAGTTGCCGAGATTATAGTAGATCCGAATACAGACAGAGGATTGCGAGATTAATCGCCTGGAAAGTACAATATTTGGGTGGCGGCATTACAGTGCGTTTAATATTATAGAATACACCTAGGTTAGGAAACGTGTGTTGGGGTATTTAATATGCAAGGGGATATTAGGCTGACGACGAGATGGTGGTATATGGCCGACACGTGTGCCAGGTTAATAATACATTTTTGTCTTCAGTCTTTAGAGTTATATTACTATAACGACATCAGAAGTTTTTGATGAAGCTCTTTTTTATACTCAATATAGGTTGCATAGGTTCAGAAGTAGACATCTCGATGGATTTTATGGTCAATTTCTCATTCAACGAATTTTTATACTACTTATATATACTTTCCCTAACAAGATATTTCTATCTACACCTCAAATTACTTTTCTATATTTGTTATATTTTCTTCCTACTGTATCGAATAAATGCGCGAATTAAGCGTATGGCTCATTTCTTAGAATACCAAAACATTATGTCTTCGATTTTCGAAAGTTCTTGTGACGATTTTTATAACAAGCTCTCTGACCCGGTAAGTTTGTAGCCTCATTGCAGTGTGGTGAGCGCTTCAGTTTCCATAGCTGTGAAGTGAGCTGCCTGAGTCATACTTTTACAGATAGGCTCAGACACAGGATCAACAAAGTTGCAATGTCTGAAGTAATGTAAGCCCCTGAGATCACGAACGCTTCAGTTGTATCCAAACCCGGAAGTGCTGTGTTTCAGAGCATGAAATTAATTTGTCTTCAGTCGACTCGCTCCATTTAGTGACACTACAGACATACAGTACAAAGTTTTACTTAAAGCAGAAAATTACAACTGAGACAAATTGTTGAATAATCTATAACTAAACTAAGAATATTAAATGGCCGCGCCCTAGCTCAAGCTGTTATTGTTATTATTATTATTATTATTATTATTATTATTATTAGAGGGGGTGGGTTTCCCCATGCACTTAGACCAGTTATTGGTCCATTGTGCGTCCCCTTTTTAATTTCTACTGTCGCCATACCCTACCGGTACTGGTGTGTACTATCAGCCCCATTCAGCCAATGAGGTCGGCCGTCGGTACCTGATATTTCCCCCATCTACCAGAGGCATTGGAAACTACTTGGGAGGGAAATTGTTGCCTAATTTTGCTCAGAGGTCTCATAGAGACATGAGGATCTTCTACGTGCCGTAAATCTACGACACGGGACCCACGGCTTAAAGTCCCTCCCGGAGGACTTGTTCCCTGAATTTTTCCGCCCTTAAAAATTCCACGACCTCCGCCGGGTTTGAACCCGCGTACCTTGAGTCATGATGTGGGAACGTTACCCCTAGACTACGGAGGCCGCTTTAGCTCAAGTTGTTAGTCGCTGGCTTCCCACCGCGGCAGCCCAGGTTCAATCCCGGGTCTGGTCAAGTGGGATTTGTGGTGGACAAAGTGGCGCTGGGGCAGGTTTTCTCCGAGTGCTTCGGTTTCTCCTGCCAATCTTCATTCCACCAATTGCTCCACAATTACCCTCAACTATCATCTGGGGCTGGTACAATAGGCCAGAAGTGGCCGCAGTACAAGGGACTTAGTCCCACCCCACTAGCAATAATAAAAAGGGACAAAGCAGTACCGATGTAACAAAGCAACCAGAAACAGAGCGAGATGTGGAAGGGGTACAAGGACATGGTACTGTCATGCTTCCTGAAGATTTGCCGTGGAAAGAAATTTCCATCACCCCACTGGAAGACGGACATTGGGCGTCCAAGAACAATTCCTTTAGTCTCGGGAAGGCTCACGACTCGATCACTGAATCGGCAGGAGAAAGGGGAAAAGACTGACGTGGCATGCATATTTGTTTGCGTTTATCTGTGTTCGTGTTATCCTGTGTAGGTAGCGGCCTTGCGATAGGCTGATCCCCGTCCAATGAGTCCTACCGACTCTGTATAGAATTAAGGATCTAAAAAAGCGGGCAAGGTACAAAGGGCCATAGAGGGAGAGAGAGTGAGAAAGAAAAGATGCTGTTAATTAATTGATTCATTGGTTTGCAAACTGTGAGTCGCACACGGGAAGCACGTGAAGCGCATACACAGTTTGGCCACAGAGCCTTAAGCGACGCTACTGTTCGGTATATGTAAGGGTGTTTCTGAGGGAGCTGTTGGGATGGATCTTAAGGAAGAGAGATGTGGGTTGCATTGGTTCGTGCCAGGGCGGGGTCAAATGGCAGGATGCTGTGAACACGATAATAAACATTCTGGATCCATAGAAGGCAGGCAATTCCTTGACTAGCTGAGCGGTCATTGAATTCTCAAAATCTCAGTAAGGAACCGGGACAGCTCAGTCCGTATAGCGACTGCCTATGAGCTGGACGACAGAGGGGTCGGTGTTCGAGTCCCGGTAGGGTCAAGAATTTTCTCTTTTTCACGTTGTCGACACCGGTCCTGGGGCCTACCCAACCACTTAGCCTATCAGTACCTTGGAATTTTTCCAAGGGTGTAAAACGACTGTAGCATGAGCCTGACCACTCATCTCCAACTAGTGCCGAGGTCAAGAATATGTGGGTCTATACATCCCCTCCCCATACGTCTTCATGATTTCTTAAGCATATAGACAACTTGACTTGACTTTTTTTTATAAGAAATCCTCTTCATGAAGTTAGTTAGATGTGAGTGACATTGATATAAATCGATACTGGGTGAACATTTCGAGGATTCTGGAATTGTCAGGAGGTCCATGATCTTACCGAGGTCTGGAACCCGTCCAACTCAAGCAGCTAGTCTGAAACAAATAGCCCGTAGCTCACAGCCAGGTCCTCCCTCTTTATGGAAAGAACTCTACAAGCAATGGACTAACTTTGTAGGAGTATTTGCCTGGCCCCAACATATTTTCTTCCGCACTCGCATTCCAATCCGCCGTATTATAAAATTGAAAATGTAAAATCAAAGCTTCGTATTCACTCCAGGGCACTCTAAATCAATTGAGAGCAGACACGTGGCATGGGGGACTGTAGAATTTGCACAGCGCTTTCAGTGTACCCTTCATGCGTGATACTGACATAGGGCCTATTGGTGATTTCCGCTAAATCAATGAGATCTATGCAAAATTCTGTATGAAATATAACATGGGAACTTTAACGTTCCCTATAACTTCTATTCGAAAAATTAATCTCTATCAGCGAAATAATCTCCAGGATATATTTGAACTCTTACGTTGTGAATAAATGTGGGGAAATTGTACATAGTTAAACCCGTACAATGGAAGTCCAGTACATAAGATGATCTCACAGCGGTGATTATGAAGAGTTCTATCTTCATCTATCTATACGTATACTCGGGAGACAGTCAATCGAAATTTCTAAAGACCATATTGTTTCCAACTTCAGGGCAAAAAAAAAAGTAGGCCAAACAAGGAACTAGGATGAAACATGTAGACAGAAGAGGAAATCAGAAGCTTGTTTCCTGCCTCATACAACTTTTAGACTTAGAAGATGGAGCCGATATATTCCTTCGAAACGTCGGTTGACTTTCATTGGATTACACGATGTTATGTCCCCGAAGACAGAATTTTTCCTTTTATATACGTGAGCCAAAGGACCCAAAGAGAGATATATAGTAAAGTAAGTAAGTAAAGCTATCCCTGAAACAGACCGTGGTGGCCCATAGGGTTGTGAGATGTTGAGGTTCCCAAATTTTCTAGACAATAGGCTCATAGATGGCGGTAAGGTTGTCAACCCTACGCGCCGGCCGCGCTTTACCTCCAAGAATATTCTTGGTACTCTATCTCTTAGAGGCTGAGTCGATCCCAGAGCCATAGTGCGGCCTCATCGGGATATAGATGTATAGGTAAAAGTTAATTAGGTCCTCAGCAGAGGATTAAAAATATGTGTGTGAAAGATCAGTAAACCCCTTGCGCAAAGTAACTCTCAAACTAAATCAAACGGACTTTTACTCAGGCCGGTATTACCTGTACGTACTAAATGTCGTGTATAATAGTTCAAGGACGTCTGTCAAATGAACTACAAGGACACAGAGTCAGTTAAAATTCACATGGCCCTTAAAATGCAGAACGTAGAATAGAAGGTGCATACCACATAACAGACAAAAAAAAAAGCAGTATACAAAGTCTTACTGCACCCAGTTAAATAAAACGATATAGGATTACGCAAATTGTAATTAAGAGACAGTACAAAATTGGTTCGGGGGTACGCGGTAGCGTAGTTGGTTGAGTCACTATGCTACAAGCCAGAAGGTCGCGGGTTCAAGTCCCGGTGAGATCACTGGATTTTTTCAATTTAACTAATCCTTCCAGCCGCACTATGGCCCTGGGGTCGACTAAGCCTTTAACAGAAATGAGTACCAAAATTAATTAAATAATTTTCCTGGGGAGTAAAGCGCCGCCGGCGCGTAAGGCTGACAACCTTACCGCCATCTTTGAGCCGATTGTCTAGATCATGTGGGACCCTCAACGTCTCACAACCCTATGGGCCTATGTACAGGGATAGCTTTACTTTTTTACTTACAAAATTGGTCCTCAAACTGAACGAATTGAATCCAAAATTAAAAATGGCTAAATAAAATTTACGGATTTTGTTAGAATTCATTTTCCCAATTTACTGTCTAAATCTTGTTCTAAACTTCTTTTTCTTCGGCTATACGATACTTGCAAGTTTAACCTTTGCCTCGCTACCATATTCTAATATGGATCGTATGGCGGGGAAAACAAATTCTGTTAAAATATGTGACACAAATCAAGCAAGAATGGCCTTGTTCCCCTTTACAGAATTAAGTTAAACCTGTCGATGCTTTGCGGAATATTATTTTCAGAAATATGAACAGGCACTAAGTATCTAGTACTCGGTATATGCAATTCTTCTTGCAGCTAGCCTCAGAATTCAATGAGTGCTGTGAAGAAATAACAAACAGAAATATCCTAGTAATTTCCAGATGTTATTTAGTTCAGAAACCTTTAAGAGGTATCAACTGAAAATTGAAGTCGGATCATAAAGACGGCCATTATAGTTCCAGTACATTAAGAGACAGTTCCTGGCCTTGATCTAAATATTTTGTAGGCAAATAAGGAAGAAAAATATGGGACGAGTGGAACATTTTAAAGTTGGAATGTAGACAGTGTAATCTCATCATACTATCACAACGTAACGATGGAAATGTGAAGGCAATTAAAACTAAATTGCAGGAAACTCAAATTTTAATCAGTTTGAATATATGTAGCATTCGAGATTCTGGCAATGGTAGTTATGAGGAATCATATCTTCTGAGATACAACGCCATGTAATCCGTTTAAATCCAACCAGTTTTAACAAAATACGTATGTAAAAAATAAAAGGTAAAGTTGTCCTTGTGCCTAACTGATTAAGCACTAGGCCATGAAGGCGTATGGGGAAGTGGAGGTATAGTTCCACCAATCTGGACTTCAGCACTAAATGGTAGTCAGTGGTCAGGTTCACGCCGCGGTCACTTTAATACACCACATAAATAATCAGTACTAAAACTAGTATTTTATTCCAGCTGTCACAAGAAAAAAGTATTTCTTTAGCACAAATCGCTTCGGAAAACGGATATGCCTCACCGGTTGCAACAAGAATAAGAACTAATAAGAGCATAAGACACACCATGTCACACCAATCCTTAGAGGAAGAGAACACTCTGTAATTTCTGTACCAAACAGGAATAAGAAACAAGTCATACCCTGCCAGATATAAATCACACGTGCTTCTGGGTTCACGTATGTATAGTATATTTACCACATTTCTGTCTTTCACTGGAATCATCCCAAATTATGCAGCATAACATAACATTTTAGTCCGCAAGCGAACTATACCGACCGAGAGACCGCTCGTCGGCAAAGTTAGTGCCAACTTTAGCGGACAGAGGGTGTCGCGTGGTCGGCGCAACGAAATCCCACGGCCGTTAATTTTCGGTTTTCTGGACCGAAGCCGCTATTTCCTTGAAATAGCTCCTCAGATATCCTCACGTGGCTGAGTGGACCCCGTTCCAGACCCACTACTTCTCAGAAAATCTCATAGGGTCGGGACACGAACCCGGACATCTGGATCTGTAGCCAGGAACTAAAAATTCCAGGTAACACCTGGAATAAAATCAGGTTTGATAGACACTTGTGCGATTAAACTTAAGAGTTTTAATGTCAATGTTGCAACATAGTGAAGACACTGTTAGCAGCAGTATCAGCGCAGCAACAACAATAACAACAAACACAAGAACATTAACAACAACAGTATTACCACAAAATGTCATCATCATCGTCACCAGAACAAAGTTAGTACTTATATTTGTGACGAATGCCGGTCACGGTAGCCGAGCGGTCTAAGGCATGTACTGTCTTCGCTCTCTTGGAAACCGGGATCGTGGCTTCGAATCCCACTCAGGGCATGGACATTTAGTTTGTGTGTGTGCACTTTTCTGTGTTTGTGTACAGCGACGAGCTGATCACCCGCCCAAGGAGTCCTACCGATTGTGTAAGATCTAGAAAAACCGAAGTGAACGGAGAAGTTCATGGAGGTAGACCTAGGCCCACTGGGGCTGTAGTGCTCAGGGGGAAAAAAATTGTGACGATTTACTGAAGCTACTATTAGTCACATAGAGCACAATTTCTACTCAATTCTTTCCGTCCACCGGGATAGTAAAGAGAGAGGGTATAACTAATTGTCTTTATCACTGTATACACAGATTTCTAGGGAAAGTTAGATTATGCAGCTGAGAAAAAAATCCTGAAATTTCTCTAAGTTTCAGCACCACGTTTATAGAAATTCGCCATTCTACAATGTTCTGATTCCGTTCAGTTCAACACATTCATTCTCTAACACCCATTTCATTTTCATCCTGCCATGCGCGTCTAAGTCCTCCAAGCGGCCTCTTTCCTTAAAGATTCCCGACAATTTCTATTCCTTCATATTGTGATATGCAAATCCATTGCTAGATAACGGCTTGTTGAAACATGTCTCGGAGGTCATGACAGCGACATCGATTCCTAAGCAACACGTACAGAAAAGTTTCCGTTAAAACGGCTAAATAAAGACTTCACACAGCAACGAAAGACACTTTTCAATGCCAGCCGCAAAAATGAACAATTATATTGTTGCACGGAGTGTTGCTTATCCGGCCGGCGTGAAGCCAGCTTAGGTCGAGAGACTGAGAAGTCAGCCTTGTGCTCCACAGCGGGAGCAGAGAGAACAGAAGAAGAGTTCCTAGAAAGATGCGTCACCTATTTTCGAATCCTTAAGGATAAAAATGAAGATTCTGAAGGAGTTTTACTTGCCAATCCTGTGAAAATAGGGATACCCAGAATTATATTTAGGGTACTAATTTTTGCACACCTTATTTCCTAATCGTATAATTTTTACTTCGCTTACAGCTTTCGGAACTAAATGACATATTCAATTTTGCAAAAATATTGCTGGTTTTCTTTTTTAAATATTGGGGATAGCCTTATATTCAGACTTATATGGTATTTACGCTACAATAATAAGACAAGAGAGAGATTGCCCTCTCGAACGACGCCGCTAGTTGCTCAGTAATCAAAGAGACACCAACGGTCGTTACAATAAATATACATATACAAATTAAATTCAGGTTTCTTGACAGGCTACATGCCGACAAAGAACCCCTTGGGCCCCTACACCCATCCTTCGGCCCACCCATCCATCGGCCCACGCACCCAATCTTCGGATTGTGAATGACTGTGACATTGTGAAGAAGCAAATATAAATGGGAGAGGAAAGCACGGTAGCTCAAGGTGCTATTGAGTGGTTAATGCACCAGTTTCGTATTCAGAGGTTCGGGGTTCGAATTTCGATGCTATTTCTGACTGAAGATTTCGGGAACTCGATGTTACAGCACCCCAAAAAAGGAAAAATTCCCAAAATAATTGAAGATTCAATCAATTATCGAAGGTACGGTAATGAACGAACTAAAATTGTGTAATTAATTATTTTTTAATTCTCATACTGGGGGTTGAGTCAAACTAGGTCAACTCGACACGTCGGCCACTGATTGGCCTATTGTACATGCCCCGTGCGATTATGATGATGGAGAATTTGATGGAATGAAGATTGGCAAGGGAAATCGAAGTACTAGGAGAAAACCTGCCCCAGTGCCACTTTGTCCACCACAAATCCCACTTGACCAGATCCGGGTTCGAACCCAGGCCGTCGCGGTGGGAATCCAGCGACTAACCGTTTGAGCTACGGCGCGGCCAAAAGTTATGTATCTTTTCTAATGTATTTGAGGATAATTAAGTAATTAGGTAAATCCATAGAGTAAAGTTCTTGAGAAGCTAACCGTCGTTTAGCTCAAGAAACTTTCCTCCTTTTTGACACGCCAAGACTTCTTACAAGATCTCTACCACGAATCTGCGCAAGTCAGAGGCTCTGGGTAACATTTCGTAACTTGCTAGACCTTCGTAGCGAGGTATTGTTGACCCTCAGGCCAAATCCCCTGTTGTCTGTCCGAAAATGTGTGTTGTTGCATTCACAGTCACCTTCCATATCTGAAGGCTGTGTCCAACAGCAGCATGTGGACGGGCCATTCCGTGGTGACAAGGGACATGACATTTCTCAATCGATGTAGGAACATGTCATACTTCACATACCGCTGTATTTAACGGCTCTTTCAAAGCTCAGATTACAAAGAGTCAAGTGACAAGACGGTCATTGAATAATGGATATGCATGGATATAACTGGAAGTGATAATTGCTTCATCTGTGCTAATATCCTAGCAGCTCCTCCAGTGATGGAATAAAACCAAATAAAACCGCACAGTAAAGATGTCCAGTCTTCGAGCAATAAAGTGAACCTGGCATCTCCCGAATACGAAGCAGAAGTGACAGCGATGTTCTGTGTTAAGACGTCGCTTCTGCTAACTGCTTTACCAAAATGACAAGCCACACACCTCGCTTGTCCTTCACAGGCGACTGTGTCTCCAGCATGCAAATTTAACTACTTACCAAGCATTCGAATGACGTAGTTCTGAGGCGAGCTGCTCTTGCCACCGACGGCGCGGTCATTGCCCCTGTCGGTGCTGCTGCTTCCGATGGACGCTCTCTTGGCAGCGTGTAGGAGCCTGGAGCGTCGCAGCTTCAGGCCGATGAGAGCGTACAACACGGTGATGAGAGTCATGGGCGCCACGAAGAACACGAAGGTCGAGATCTCAAAGGCATGCTGCACTAACTCCGAGGTGACAGTGCACAGCACCACATCGGTCCCGTCCTCCGCTTTGCGCTGTAACACGCCGAACTGGATGGCCTGGGGCACCGCCAGGCCTAGAGCCACTAGCCAAATCACCATCACCAGCCGCACGGCCCGCGACAGCTGAAAGCACCAACCAGACACTCTCGTTCAATGCCAAACAGGCTCAAACTCGCCGTGCCATAGCTCAGGCACCCACCGTGAAGGCCGGGGTTCGAGCCCAGGCCAGGTATTCTGGGATTTGTGGTGGACAAAGTGGTATTGGAGCAGGGTTTTTCCGAGTACTTCGATTTCCTCTGCCAATTCTCACTCCACCGAAAGCTCCACATTCATTATCATATATGACCCGGGGCTGGTACAATAGGCCAAAGAGTGGCCAACCTACCAAGTGGACTCAGTCTCACCCCACACCAAGAAACTCACTAGGCTCACATTGTGATCGGGTAAGACCACAAAAGTAATGAATATTATTCTGGGTTTCATATCCATTAAGTATTACTTGGATATGGGACATTTTATTCTTTACTGAAACTACGAGCTTATTTGATGTTTCCCCGTTCTTTCACTCACACCAATACATTGAAGTTATTTTATAAGTCTGCTGTATACGTGAATTAACGTAACTGGTATATACACGTATATGTAAATATTGTTCTCAGAGAAAAGCATCAATCGTATGTTTGTTCTGCTGCTGTTCTTTCCGTTTTTCAGACATTTATTAATCAAAATTGTTTGGTACTCTTATTACTTTACAAGGATTAGGATGATTTTTGTTTAGACACTTCCTCAGCCAAAACTTTTTCACGCTACTAAATATATGTATAAAAGTGTGTGTACATATATGAAATACAAGCGCTTATATAAATAGTAGTTTGTGGAAAAGAAGTTACTAGTACTCTTTTACATTATGGGGAGATAAGATATACACTTATATAATCAGCTTGGAGTTTCTCTGAATACTGCGTCTCGCTGCTCGCTAATTCCATAACGTCCACAGTGTATATGCGCGTCTAGTTCAGAGGGGCGCCAGTGGACTGAGTCCACTAAGGATAAGCACACTACTACTACTTGGTTCACTGTAGATGCTCAGTTCACTTAGCAGTATTCTTGCACGAGGTCTTGGGTGCAAGGTGGGACGGGACTTTTGTCAGAGGGTTGTGTTGCTTTTAACTGAGAAGCGGTGGTTCACGGATGAGCGAAATGTGTGTGTGTTTGTGTATAGAACGAGACAGAATGGTATGATAGGAGTGTTTGGTTAAAGCACTTCCCCCTTTCCCTTTGTTGTAAGATGCAAGCAACAGTCACTGTTGGACATATATTTAACGCAAACACAATGAACGCTATTAAACTGTATAGGCAGTCTTGCACGGAAAACACTTAATGTTTATAATAGACAGTCTGAGGGTGGCTTTAATCAATTTTGTAGCAGGCTTCCCTTTGTCTTTGGGCGCGAGCATGGCCCTCATTCTTATAACTGTGAAGTTTATAACACGACTGAAACTCTCACTCAAGGGGTCTCGGTGTATTAACCTCAGCAATGGCCTATGGCGATCCGCGATAACGTGAGAAGCCCTCAGTCAACATTACAATATATCTTCACTGGGCAGAGGACATATGTCCTTCAGTTGTTAGCTCTCCCCTTGATTATAAGTCTCCATATCTGGTGAATAAGTTTCAACTTTTCCCCAGAAGTGGATAGGCATACCGCTAAATATACAGTGATGTGCAGGCGTCCGAGATTCGAACTCAAGTCCTCCAAACAGCCACGCACTAACCTAGCTGCAACCTGCTAAAAATAGATCACTTGAGAGACTTGTGTAAAGTTTGGAGGACTATATCAAAATGGATTTCAAAGAAGCATTATGCGAGGTCACGAGCTGTAGTGTGCTTTCTCACAACAGAATTCAGTAATGGGCTCTTTGAACATGATAAAGAATATCCTTCCTTTCGGTAAATGGAGTGAATATATTGAGAACTAAGAAATGATGTGCGTCATAATGGGGCACTAACTTATGGAGTTAGTTACTTCTTTAGTTACTTACTTACGTAATACCGATTTGTTCTACGCCAACTTCGAGAGAGGGAAAATTTACATTTCATAAATAAGAATAGGCACGCACTGTCTTCGCTCGCTCGGAAGCCGGGATCCTGAGTTCGAATCCCACTCAGGGCATGGATGTTTGTGTGCGTTTTTCTGTGTTTGTGTACAGGTAGAGGCTTTGCGACCAGCTGATCACCCGCCCAAGGAGTCCTACCGAGCGTGTAAGATCTAGAAAAACCGAAGTGAACGGAGAAGTTCATGGAGGTAGGCCTAGACCCATTCGGGCTGTAGTGCAATGAAAAAAAAATAAGAATCACATTTCAACATTTCAGTAAAAAGATAAAAGGTAAAGCTATCTCTGTGCTTAACTAATTATGCACTACGCCATGAAGGCGTATGGGGGAGTGGATGTATAGATACACATTTCTTGACCTCGGCACTAGATGGAGTTGAGTGGTCAGCTTCATACGCCGGCCGTTTTGTCCCTGGGGAGAGTCCCCGATAGCCATTGGATAGGAGGTTGAGTGGAGAACAGAAAATTCTTGACTCTATCGGGATTCGAACTTCGACCTCTCTGTTTTCCAGCGCGTAAGCAGCCGCTATACCGACTGAGCTATCCCGACTTCTTCAGTAACAATTTAAAATTGTACACAGATTTGAAATCGCGTATCTCTGTTTGGTAATTACACTTGTTCGTTATAGGCAGAACGGAATGACCTCAGAATATGATTCATGAATAAATATTGTCGGCGGGAGGTAAAACAGCTGAGCGGCGCCGCATACTAATCGACAACATTCATGGAACCAGGGACAAAGTCTCAGTGTGCTGGAATGCTCCAGAAACTTCTGTAACTGCAATGGATTATTCAAACTGTTTTTCACAAGTTGGGACATGTAAGTCGTGCTGACGAATAGTTCAACTTCTAATCTCCCCATGTGTGCTACATGTCCAATCCATTTCATTCTCCTTCAATTTGTGACTCTGATAATAGGTTTTGAGGAATACAAATTATTAAGTTCTTTGTTAAGTGTATTTGTATTTCCCTGGGTCCAAATATTATCTTATTTTGAAAATTTTCCATCTACTTCCTTCTACTTTGGAGAGGGAACAAATTTGACACTCAGGTTGAACAACGGTTGAAATTATATTTCACAACTTTCTCAATATTTATGCGTTAAGGCAGGAGCCGAGAATATTTCTAACTGAATGATATCAAGCAATACACGAATTTAATTTCATTGTAAATTCTTGGTGAATGTTACTTTAAATTATTCCTGTAATTCCCAAATATTTAAAGTGAGTCACCATTCCAACAATATTTAGCTGCTTTAACTGTAACATAGAAATAATCAGAACCCGTGACTTGAATGCAAAAGGCATCTGGCGGATTGGCAATACTTTTGCAATTACTGGGTTCTTGGGCTTTGTCCATCGGCCGGTATTCTAAACAGCTAGAGAACACAAAGTTTCGGAAACTGGACCTCTTTCCGTCCTCAGGAGAGGATGTGGTGAATCCCTTAGAAAGAACTAACCTCAATCCTTGTACTGGAGGTCATCTCCTCCTAAGGGTCCCAACAGATTAGGTGTCTCCCTCCTCACGGCTTTGAGCAAGAAGATAATACGTACGTGTAGTCTGCAGGGAAGTAACGTCGGACTGTTTGCCGGACATTTACGTACGTAACAAAGACAATAATCTTCACACCAATTACTGGGCTCAATATCAGAAAATCCATAATTGATAAGAGTGCCAGAGAGGCGAAATTTGAGCACGACATGAAAACGTGGGTTCGAATCCTGCTAAGACATTGATGAATGTGATGTCGTGATGGCAGGTGAATGTACAATTTATAAGACTTGCGTCTGGCCGATCCTAAACCCAAGGTATATTACCAAACACCTAAGGTTTAATTTACTTACTTACTCATGGAGCAAGGCCCGCGCCATAGCTCAAGCGGTTAGTCGCTGGCTTTCCACGGCGACGGCCCGGGTTCGATCCCGGGTCTGGTCAAGTGGGATTTGTGGTGAACAAAGTGGCGCTGGGGCAGTTTTTCTCCAAGTACTTCGGTTTCCCCTGCCAATCTTCATTCCACCAATTGCTCTACAATCACCCTCACCTATCATCTGGGGCTCGTACAATAGGCCAGAAGTGGTCGCAGCACAAGGGACTTAGCCCCACCCCACTAGCAATAAAAAAATATACACGGCCTTTAACTGAGCTCGTGCTGGGAGTTCCTCTCTCTGGGTTGTTGTGATAAACACCTTCAGCTTAACTGAATCCCGGCCGAGGAGAATGTAGTCAATCATCTGAGTCATTACAGGATGATTAAAATAATCCGTCATACCAGAAGCAGCACACGGAAGCTTGGCTTTCAGCTTAAACTAAGAAATGAGGGCCGGTCACGGTAGCCGAACGGCCTAAGACATACTCGTACAGTGTCTTTGCTTGCTCGGAAGCCGGGATCGTGGGTTCGAATCCTATTCAGGGCATGGATGTTTATTGTTTGTGGTTGTGTGTGTGTGTGCGCGTTTTTCTGTGTTTGTGTACAGTTAGAGGGCTTGAGACGAGCTGATCACCGGCCCAAGGTGTCCTACCGAATATATAAGATCTAGTAAACGGAAGTTTCATGGAGGTAGGCCAAGGCCAAAATTGGGGCTGTAGCGCCAAAGAAGAAAAAAGAAAACCTCTTTTCTTACTAGTATTGTATTTATAATTTTTGACTGAGATCTCGAAACTTATCTTGTTATGAAATTTGTAGTAATGTTATGTGAACTAAAGTATTTTAGCCTGTTTCCTTCAATGCAGGTCCCATTCTGGGATTTTAAGACAAGAATGTACGTATTTGGCCCAGTCTGGAGTTATGTACGAATATACGTAAGCCTGGAGCAGAGACATTACCTTTGTCTATGGAGAAAATCATATTTCAGAAACCAATTATCATAGTCAAAACATATTTAGTACTTCGTGACTCTCCAGTGTTTATTACTACGTTCTCCAGGTCCAGCAACAGAATCGCGTCCACATGATCATATCTTATTTCTTTACTACGTATCCGTTTCAGTGTACTGGCATCTACAATTGCGTCTCCCAAATATTCTCTTCCCTTGCGACCAGGTTTCTCTGTGTTAATAATAATCTCTCGTGGATGCAACCTTTCTGCTCATCTCATCTTCTTTGAAGTCATTATCTTAACAATATTTTGTGAACAGTACACATTATGAAGCCCCTCATGATGTACTTTCCTCATTATCTTCTCATGTCCTCCCACTTAGGAACCAATTTTCCCCTAAGCACATTGTTCTCAGACTCACTGCGCCTCTTCCCCTAGAGCGTGAGAGATCAAGTGTTACGCCCATACAATACAACCTGCGCAGTTTTCTTCTTAAATAATATGTAATAGATATACGCTAATACAAGCTGAATTGAAGCTTCGTTTACATAAATTCATTCCCAGGCTACTTAAAGACGCTGACAACCGCGCAGTCGCTGGTTTCTCACTTCGGCGGCCCGGGGTTCGAGACCGGGTCAGATCACGTGGGATATGTGGTGGACAAAGTGGCGCTGGGGAAGGTTTTCTCCGAGTACTTCGGTTTCCTCTGCCAATCTTCATTCCACCAACTGCTCCACAATCACCCTCACCTATCATCTGGGGCTGGAACAATAGGCCAGTAGTGGCTGCAGTACAAGGGACTTAGTTCCACCCCACTAAGAATACTAAAAAGAATAATAAAGGTGATGATGATGAAAAGCGGGAAAGCAAGGATATAAAGAGAGGAGGCCATGGTCGTCAGAATGGCCGGTGGCTAGACCGAGATTCGAACTGGAAACTTTTCTGAGTATAAGTTTCGTTCCTCAGAAGCATGAATGAGATGTTCGTAGATGTTTATTCTGAAATGCGATGACTTGTGGATCAATTATGATAGGAAGAAATTAAGGAACAATAGAAAAAGATATTTATTCCTGTAAAAGACTGTGAACCGGTCACGGTAGCCGAGCGGTCTAAGGCATGTACTGTCTTCGCTCGCTTGGAAACCGGGATCGTGGGTTCGAATCCCACTCAGGGCATGGATGTTTAGTTTGTCTGTGTGCGTTTTTCTGTGTTTGTATACAGGTAGAGGCCTTGCGACGAGCTGATCACCCGCCCAAGGAGTCCTACCGAATGTGTAAGATCTAGAAAAACCGAAGTGAACGGAGAAGTTCATGGAGGTAGGCCTAGGCCCACTGGGGCTGTAGTGCCAAGGAAAAGAAAAAGACCGTGAAGACACATAGGGTTGTGAGGCGTTGAGGGAGGGTCCCACATTATCTAGATAATCGGCTTACAGATGGCGGTAAGGTTGTCAGCCTTACGCACCGGTTGCCCTTTTAGCCCCAGGAAGATTCCTGGTAACCAGGAGCCCAGGGCCATATTGCGACTGAGAGAATTATGTCAAGTAAACAATCCAATGAACACATCGGGAATCGAACCCACGACGTCTCAACTAATTCGTCGTGTCTGCCAACGATTCGGCTCGACATAACGCCTCCAATTTCTTCGCCGAGTAGGCCGACAGAGATACCAGCGTGAAAGCAGGTGGCAAGCAGAGTAATCCGAGACGCCGGTTGGCTTTCAACACACTGCGCGTCTTTATAGTACTCTTCATAACCAGCGCTGTGAACACTTCAAAACCAACCTCATGTATGGTTCCCTGACTTCGGGGCCAGTGTTTCACTATGGGATATTCAAAATATGTAGTCGTGCTAAGAACTCAGCAAGATATTTGGTGTGAATTTATGGGGACTAGAAACTGAGATATTTCGTTAGTTATAATTTATAGCAGCTGAGCACGGTGGCCGGCGGTCTGAGGATGTACTATCTTCGCCCGCTCAAACACTGGGATCGTGGGTTCGAATCCCACTCGAGGTATGGATGTCAGTGTGCGTTTATTCTGTGTTGTGCTGTCCTATGTTGCCGATAGCGGCCTTGCGACGGGCTGATCGCCAGTCCAGAGGGTCCTACCGACCATGTAAAAGATCAAGAAACTGAAAAGCGGCCAAGGTTCAACAGAGGACAGTACAGCCATACATAGGTAGGTGGGTGGATAGATGGATAATTTATAGAAATTTAATGTTCCATCATACATTTAAGTATTAAATTGCTATAAAGTATCTATTTATCTAGATAATTTATAGCAATTTCAATAGCAATACTCCATCACACATTTAAAGACCGCCTCTGTGGTCTAGTGGTCAGAGTTCTTGGCTACACATCCAGAGTTTCCGAGTTCGAGTCCTGGCGCTACCAGATTTTCTGAGAAGAAGTGGGTCGGAAACGGGGTCCACTCAGCCTCGTGGGGATAACTGAGGAGCTATTTCAAAGAAATATAAAAAACCGAAAATTAGCGGCCGCGGGGTTTCGTTAACTCCACCGACAAGCGGCGGTCGCTCGGTCGGTATAGTTTGCTTGCGGAATCAAGCCACGGAGTTATCACACATTTAAATGGAAGAGAGGTATCTCACAGACTATGAAACCGTAAGCATAACATCAGCATACAAGGTACTGATGGCAATAATATCCAGCCCATTATACTCATAGGTCATAACATCCTGGATCAGGACCTGGTCGCTGCTTACCTTGGAGAAGGTGTGCGACTGGAAGGGATGACAGATGGCCACGTAGCGTTCTACTGTGAACGCCGTGATGGTAAGTACCGTGGCGTTAGCCGACGTTTCGGCAGCAAATCCTTGCAGGATGCAGACTTTTTCCCCAAGCACATCTGGATACACGCGCCACCAAATGAAGTACATCTCCTGAGGAAGGCCCGACACCAACAGAAGCAGATCCGACACAGCGAGGCTGAACAGGTAATAGTTAGTGGCTGTGTGCATGTGTTTGTTGCGGGCGATCACCACACACGTGCTCACATTGCCCACCAAACCGGTCAGCAGGATCACTGCATATATCGCCGTGATTGGGATCAGAATATATAAAGGGTCCCTTTTAGATATCGTATCATATTGAGTCATGTTACTCCCTTCTGTTACATTGTACATTGTAGCTGCAATTCTCTGAGGTGTTGAACTGAAGGGCTGTGTATAATTATCGTAGGAGTCATGTGTTATGTTGTCTGTGATACCAATTTCAAACTCATCCATCATCGGATATCACTTTTACTTTGAAATCACCAACACACATTGCCGCCAACAGGGCGTCAGGTTACAGTGAGCGGATAAGCTACGTCACAAGCACAGTTCGCTGAATGTAAACTTTTTAAACACTGAGAAGCGACACAGCGTAAACCATTATAAAATATCTAACCTCACACAGATGCATTTTGTTTCTATTGTTGTTTGTTAATTATAAATTCACTGACTACACTGCACCACATCACTAAAGACTGCCCACTCGAGTAAACGAATTAAGTCAGAAATACATTAAACGCTGTTACAGACCTACACTTGGATCTAATGGGACCGCGTGTTGATCACTAAGACAACTGTCACCTGTTTGCTGCAGAGTCCCGTGTGGCCGGTGCACGTTCCACAACGTTCAGTGTTGATCTGAAGATGTGAACGCGAGAGGAAGGCCGACCCAGCAGTCATGCATAGTGGGCAAGTCCACTCAACGGGCGTGCCGAGCAATGCGCCAGCCAAATTGGGCGCATGGAAGCTCTCATAGGAAAATTCTATTACGTGATATTCTCAGAGCGTAATTCTTCTACGAATACCCAGTTCCTTTGGGTGAATAAATCTCTGTCAATTATGTTCACACAGATACACTCGTGTTTATAAACTATTCCTTCTTTTGTATTTGTAGGTATTTTATGCTTCTACAACCATGAACTGATGGTAGTGCGTTTATATAATCGTATATCAATTGTAATGAAATGTTCTAGTGTCCTTATTACATACGGCATATACAAGGCTCTTGTTAATTACAATAGGACACTGAATTGGGCTAAACCAGCACTTGTTGAAATAAAATGATCAGAATTTGTTCTTGGCCACGTGTTTCTGTTTCCGGAATAAAGACATTAACACGGCGTCCTGCAGTTCTCTCTGACCTACATCGGAGTTAACGATCCTTTCTTGAAGATGTTCCATAAATTTCGGTAGTTTATGATTAAAACATGAAACTGTTAGTGTCTTGCTCCCTTACTGTCTTGGGACCAGGTTGTGTGGGCATTGCAATGCTCACATATTTGTCACGTATATCGGCTTCTTCATTCTGAAACAAAAAAAAAGTGAAACCAACATAAATCAGCTGTTTGCCAAGTCGAGTGCACATGGAATTTTTTGTTGTCGTTCTGACATGAAATATGTAGAAACGTCTACAAAATTTAGGTAACAAATTACAGCAGATTAAAGAAAGAGACAAGTTAATAAATCAATGTTAGAAAATTTTAAGGGAAGAAACCACTTGGAAGAGCATAGGTAAGGAGGAAAATAGCCCAATGTTTCAGACAGGTAGGCTGTAAGGGTGTGGACCTTTGGTTTTTTCAAAAAGTATGTACGAACCAGCTAAATAATTTTCAACTGTTCATACACGTACATGTCCAATGGCAGAAGGAAAATCAATTCAAAGTTAGGGAATTAAATTTATGGTTAAATTATAGACTTATTTAAAAAATGTCCATTAATATCAACATACTAATAACGTAAATATGAGTGCTATTCAGAAACTTCGACGTCTATTGCGTTACGACCTACGAATCTTCGGCACTTACTTGCAAATATAGCTCTTCTGTTTTCAACAGAACGTGCTCTAATAATCTGAGGGTACCTGAGATGGAGAATCGATCAAGTTTAAAATAAATTAAATAAAAGTCTTAATGATCTTATATGCCTCTTCTTTAATTTGATGCCCCTAATAATATCCGACGAAGCGCCTCCTTTTGTAAGTATTTTCTCAAACCTCCTTTATATTTATTCTTTTTGTTTTATTGCTAGTGGGGTGGGACTAAGCCCCTTGTACTGCGGCCACTTCTGGCCTATTGTACCAGCCCCAGATGATACGTGAGGGTGATTGTCGAGCAATTGGTGGAATGAAGATTGGCAGGGGAAACCGAAGTACCCGGAGAAAACCTGCCTCAGAGCCTCTTTGTCCACCACAAATCCCACTTGACCAGACCCGGGACCGAACCCGGGCCGCCGTGGTGGGAAGCCAACGACTAACCGCTAAAGCTATGGCGCGGCATACTTATGCTTTCTTGGACCTATCCATTTTCCTCGGGCCTCTTTTCTAAAACATTCTCAATCTACGACTCTAGTAGAACAAGAAGTGGTATGGGAAAACAATTGATGTCGACCTGGCGAAACTGCAGTATAAATGTAAAAGACGGTAAGAAGTGATTGCAGTAATCCATGGTCAACCACGGCTCATGAAATCGCGAATTTCAATTACCTGCGCTTGTAGATTTGCATACAGTTTGCCCAAACGCGATGGAATGCTTACCTGCGGGGTTCATGTGTGTACACATAGAAACGTCAGTGATTTCCGAACTAGTACAAAGGCAAAGCTATCCTTGTATCAAGTCATGGAGGCCCATGTTTATGAGACGTTGAGGGTCTCACATTATCTAGACAGTCGGCTCACAGATGGAGGTAAATTTGTCATCCTTGCCGCCCTTTTCTCTCCAGGAAGATTCCTGGTACTCATTTCTGTTACACGCTGAGTCGAACCCAGGGCCCTAGTGCGGCTGGAAGTATTACGTCAAGTGAAATAAATCCACCTCATCAGGACTCGAACCCGCGACCTTCCGGCTTGTAGCATAGTGCCTTAACCAACTACGGAACTGTTACCGTCCCCCATTTCTTTCTTTGTATCTACTCTTACGTGCCGGCTTCGGTAGACCACTTGACTCTATCAGGATCGTGTTGCGGCAATAACTGAGGCAACCGGAAACTGCACACTCGAAGCCAGCCCACTGCTCGAAATCAACACCATAACTTCCGCTGTCCACAAACTGTTTATTTATTCAGAAGCGAAATATTATAACTTCATTTGCAGACAGGGAGTAATGTGGCCCTTTACTATTATCAAATTTTAACGATTCAAGGTGAAGTGCTGATGAATTTAGAGAAACACAGGAGCGCAGTTCAATGACGTTGGCCTCCGATCAATTCAAACGCCAAGTTTCTGAAGACTGCTACCCTGCGGGAGCGTCGCTTCATCCCCCAAGAAGGATTTCAATCGACGGCCTCTCTGTGAGACAAGAATTCATTTCCTGTTGGCCGATTTTAACTAGTCAAATTCATCATGGAATCCGCATAACGAATTTTGAGAATAAAACATTTCCCAAAATACAGAACTCGGAACCCCGCATGTGAGAGCGGTTATTTCTTTAGCTTAGGGTCCAGCTGCACCCTTCCGAAGACACTTTATGACGGCTGCACCTGTCAACAAAACAAAATTCACATCTTCAGAAAACTAAATTTGCCTCCCGTGGTGACCTTGTCCCCTTCCGTCCACCCAAACTGCATGTAAACAAAAACAAGGCAGATGTTTTCTGTCCAGATGCGAAAAACAAGTCATAACATGCTAATAAATCGGTCTCGCAAATAAACCATTCACCCTTCCGAAATGTCTAAAGAGGACCATAGCGTCCATGGAGAAAGTAACAGGTCTGGACTGCCACAGTACCGAGTGCTCCCTCTTCCGAACTACTGGATTCACATTCTCTGGAGGCAGGCTGAAATGGCTTCATAAACTAGTTGTTCGGCTTCCAGATTACCTCCGTGGTTCTCTTTTGTGACACTAATTTGTTAGACTGATTGCTAATATAAGATGTGAAATCCCCCTCTAAGTACTTTTAATCACTATTAGAATCCCTGACTTGCTTCGTTCATAGTCTTCAAGGGGGATATCGGATGGTACAGGAAGTTTTACTATTTGCATATATGAACAAAATTCGCAGAATGTTTGTGTAACACAATTTTTATAGAAGTCGCAAATAATAACATTCAATCATCAATGGCGCTACAGCTCTCTGTCGATCCCTGGCCTCATCTTCAGTTACGTAATACTTTTTACATAGACGGTAGGACCCCTTGGACGAGTGATCAGCTCCTCGTAAGGCCGCTACCTACACACAGGATAACAAAAACACACAATAAACCCACACGCAGATATCCATGCCCTGAGTGGGATTCGAATCCACGATCATAGCGTTCGAGCGAGCGAAGGCAGTGCATGCCTCAGACCTCGCGGCCATTGTGGTCAGCACATATTATGTTGTGACATGACTGAAGAGAGAGCCGTTGCTAGGTTACGGAACAATAAAATACTCATCAGCGTAAAAACCATTGCACATGCAAGAGAGGAACGGAATTTTCTGTGCGGGCGGTGCGGATAGTGACGTCACCCAAAAATAGAAGAACCATTGAAAGCAGTGTTTTCTGTGTGGTCCTTGAGACTGCAGTTAGAAGAGGAGATCTGTGTGAGATGGTCGCCAACCTGCAAGGACGTGAGCCAGGGAGCAGAGGAACATCCGCTTTTGGAAGATTACCAATCAGTGCAGTGAAGACCTTGACTGAGAATACTAGTTTTTGTATGATGGTGATTTGTAAATTGTAGTCACGAATTGTGTGCTAAAGTGTCCAATAAATCCGATTACCAATTCAAACTTTGTATATAATCACTTCTACACGTGACTATATTATAGTTCATTGATGTGAGCTGTTGTTGTTAAAGGACGAACAAAATCGCTGTATTGACACCAAAAATGAGCACGAGGCAGATTTACGTAATAGATTACGATGCACCTATTATGAAGAAAATTGCATTTTATAACGGTCCACAACAATAAATTTCCATATAATATTTTTAGGTTATTATAAAGTAATTATGACTAAGACACTCTAGATCTTGCGTAAATATATGTAAATTTTAAAATTTCCTTTAACACATTGTTTCCCCCTCCAAGAAGATGATTATTATGAAGAAACATAAGAAAATAAAATAGATATTGTGGCTTGTCCGGGTTTCCGTGACTAATAATAACGGGTTCCGGATTAGATAATTGGATTTATTGACACTTCTTTTACAGTCAACCTTAATTATAATCAATTACAACAGCTCAAATCAATGGCTGCCTAAAGGTTATGCCACGCAGAGCGCTACGCTATGTTCGCTACGTACACTGTGTACACTCTGCGACGCAGCTAGCATAGCGTATGTAGCGTACGGAAGTCTGTGTGGCCAGTCACATTGGCAATAAAGGGAGATATTTTTCTGTTCGTATAGCGAACATAGCGTACGTAGCGCTCTGTGTGGCCGAACCTTAAGACTCGCTCCCTAGCTTAGTGGACTACGAGTGTCTTCTCTTCTGCTGTGACAGACTTGTTTCTGAATTACGAATTGGTCACTTCTTCAGCTTCCGTTATCCGCTGGTTAACACTCCACAGCTGAACATTCAATTCAGTTCATCTACTGAACTCTGAACTCTGTTACGAATGAAGAATAAATCCGTTTCGAGCCTGAGTCCTATGTTACGACTGACGGTCATTCGGCCAGCCTGTCTTGGAATAAAGCACCCATCTGGGGATTAAGACCACATCTTTATCACTGTCAAACAGTTGCGGGTTTGTTGATGTGGGGCGCTCTCTCTGACGAGAGGACGGGTCTGTCTTTTGTATATGCTGCTGGCCTTCGACAGTGCAGTCGTTCTCGGATCCGAGTCCCGTGGGACTCGTGGCCACATTTTACTTCCCCTTTCTATCGTCTCCTACGTCTCTCAGGGCTACGGTGGAGATAATCGGCCAGCCTCCACACGGAATTAAATCAATTCTTCTCCTGTAACCATAGAGAACATTTGTTGCTTGTCCGTTGATACGGGAACACGTTCCGTCCCTTGTCGGTCTCCAGGAATCCACAGCTCCATAGAAACGCGTGTTCATTTCATAACAACGCTGTGGTTTCCATTAATGCACAACTTTCAGTTTTCGTATCCACGGAAAACGTATCCCGTAACCAGTTGGTTTCCAAGAAACAATCTCTGCTCTACAACGTATTTGCCAGTTCGTTTCCAAGAAATGGTCCATATGTCACAATATGTTCAGATGGTGGTTTCACGTTTCATTTTAACATATAAATTGTATTGGCAAAATGGACCCTACCAAAGTATACTTATTGTAGTACACTGAAACTACACCAACTATACTGCACCGAGCTGAGTTACTGTCAACGAGAACATCCGCCTGCAGGACGATTATAAATTCTTACTAAGGTTGTAGTGCACTATTCCAGTTTGGAGTAAAAATTTGCCATTAATAATCTTTAATTTTTATCTCGATAATTATTAGGAGCCCATAAGAGAGCTGTTATTGACCGAGTTATATAGTACAATTCACTTTTTTTCTCCTTGGCACTACAGCCCCAGTGGACCTAGGCCTACCTCCATGAACTTCTCCGTTCACTTCGGTTTTTCTAGATCTTACACATTCGGTAGGACTCCTTGGGCCGGTGATCAGCTCGTCGCAAGGCTTCTACCTGTATACAGACACAGAAAAACGTACACATACAAACTAAACATCCATGCCCTGAGTGGGATTCGAACCCACGATCCCGGTTTCCAAGCGAACGAAGACAGTACATGCCTTAGACCGCTCGGCTACCGTGACCGGCACCATACACAGTATACAATATAATCTCCTGCTGTTTTCGAAACTAATGACGGTTAAATGGCGTGCTTATGAGACAACGGTAATGAATATTCGGGCTCCATACAAGACGGGAAGTTTCTTGAGTTTCGCTCCATTTCAAGTAGGACTCTGCTGCACGGCATTACTTCTGTTTAATAAAGGTTTAATGAGATGGCATTACAGAGGGTCGTAATTATTTTTCATTTCGAAGAGTTCCGTCTTCTGGGATATAGAGCCGCCTGGTCCGTTTAAAGTCAACCAAGTTTCGGAGGGGCCTGCGAACTGCTTCATGCTTGTTTCTTTCTTGACATTCTTCAGCCCTGAAGATATAAGAGACATGTTCCTCCGAAACGTCGGTTGCTCTCAATGGATCAGAAGGCTAGAAGATAATCACAGCTGTCAGAACCTCGGATTCTCCAGTTTCTAGTTAATTAAATTATATAAGATAAAGTAATGGGGCCAAGCGGTGCCCCCACAAAAAGTGTACTTTACATTGTCAGAAGCCATAAGCAATGTGAATATATTGGCTATAATTATCACCCTTTCCGTTGAAGCCTGTATGTTCACTACATGAATAAATTTTCCCCTTATTTAGGTGTCAATATACACGCTGTGCACAAAATACATGAATACAACTCATAGTGAAGGAGATTATGTCAGTTGGTTTATTCACATTCAATTGTTCTTTGAATTTCGATTAAATTAGCTATTTGAGTCAGCATTAAATGCAGTTAAAGAATTTAATTTTGGTTCATATTGATTCAATATATTTTATAATTTATAAGAATGTTAGCAGATTTTTTTTTTTAAATAACAGCCGATTTTAGACAATGCAAAATTTAAATTTTTCTTAAACTGCACGTTTTTTATGCAGTATTTCTTTATTTGACGTATAGAATATTCAACAGAACGCGATAATTTTGCAAAAGAAGATTTATAAATCCTATCCCTGTAACATATCATGGAAGCCTATAAGATTGTGAGACGTCGAGGCTGTCACATTTTCTAGACAATAGGCTCACAGATAGCTGTTAGGTTGTCAGCCTTACACGGAGGCCGCCCTTGACCCCTAGGAAGGTCCTTGGTACTCATTTTGGTTGGAGGTCAAGTCGTCCCCAGGGCCATAGTGCGGTTGGAAGGATTAGTTTAATTGAAAAATCAAACAACCTCATCAGGAATCGAACCCGCGACCTTCCGGCTTGCAGCATACTGCCTCAACTAACTACACTACCAAGTGGCCACAGAAGATTTATATCTGCTATAAATTAATATAGATAACAGATAAGTCAAAGACTTTTAAATATTTCTTACTGTTCAAGAGCGCTATAGTCTGTGATGTGGTGCCGTTTAGTCTGGTAGAAGTTTACAGACGTTTTGGAGGATCCGGTTGCTTCATCTGCAAGGTTAAAGAATGAGCGAAAGACGTAAGAAACAAGAAGCGATCTACTGTTGCTTGTTGCTTCCTCGGCCCACACTTTCATCCCAGTGATGGACACAGTACGTTTTTCCGAATCGTAGGTAAGTTTATACTAGACCACACGGTGTCACCCTATAAAATAATACGCTTTACAATTACTGCCTTCATAAACTTAATCACACTTCTTATTATTCGTCTTTCTGAGATATATTCCAATGTTGTTTTGAAAATAAACACTGAACCATTCAGCTTGTAATGAAAGCAGTTTTAGGTCTGGGTCACGCATATCTTCATTCTGCACACACACACACACACACACACACACACACTAGTCTCCACAGCCTCGTCTTTACTGTCATTGCTTGGTAGCGGCTTCCAACGGCGGACGTTCCCCTTCCTCCTTGTTCCCGAAGTATCCTCGGCCTAAGCTATTAGCTTCTCACAGTAACAGTTCACAACAACTGAACCTCAGCAGGCCTCTAACTCACTAACAACTCAGTAACTCAATGATTAATGATTTGTCCTGCTTACAACATCTCGGCACGGACCGTACAGAAAACACCCTTCTTCGGTTGCAGTTTACGGAGCCATTACTTAGCAAATGCTGTTGTATAGTTGCTTATTTCGAGGTCGTTGTCTAGCAACGGATCTATATGCCAGTAATATCTCTTTCGGAAAGAGAAATATGAGAATCACGTAGAAATAATTTAAATTATATGCAAATGTAAAAGAGCGCAAGGGGAGAATCGTGTTAGTTTTTCTGTAAATATTGTCTCGTGTTTGCTAGGTAACATGACAAGAAATTGTGAGGGTTCTCGGAATTGAACAAATACCTTTATTGGAGAGGCACATTTACACTCACATTTACAATTATTCTCCACTTATAACGTCCTTTAGACCTTTCTTCTTCAATGTCACAACACTTCTGCTCCGCCATCTTGGTGAGTGTCTTCTGCTCGGAGCTCAACTCTTCTTGATCCCTTGTCGGATAAGAACTGTTCTGTTCCAAGATAGAATAGCAACTCTTTCCTGCTAAAGTCGAATACAAACTGAACTCGTCTCTGGTCGACGTAGGACTCTTATAACGTCCAGACTCAATATGGAATACCTTGTCGAAGGGTTAGTTCAGCCCAACGTTACGCAACGAATGCGGGAATACGTGTCTGCCCCAACAATTCGTGTGTAACGGAGGAAATTCCACTGTTAGATTGCTAGCCGTTGTATAGCAATGGATGCTGCCTAGGAAATCAACCCTGATCTCCTCAATCATTCCGGCTTTCTGGCGGAAAGCCACAATATTTTTATGCCTGTGATAAAGGTTGCATAGACACCCTAAAACAGGAGAACGCTTGAATGACAAAGGCGAAGCATGGGTCCATGGCGGACTACCGTGAAAGCAGTAAAGATGATTTAAGTTTCATAATGGGTAGGAAATTTGACTGGCTGAGCAAGTATCACATTCTAAAGGCGGACTCTTTTCCATGGAATCAGTTACTTTTCAACAACTGTCATGCGCAGTAAATATCTCGAGCATCTCCTCGCCATATCAGGTTAACGACTAGTGAAAAGCATAAATTTTGAAGCTCCAAGTAGGTTACAATATTTTCCTCGTCACTTTTTCCTCAAAATTTGCTTTGGATTTGAGCTTCTCACGATCATGGTTACGCAGAGTGCAGTCTTTAGCTTGCTGCTGGCGTCTCCTAGTCTCTTGCCTAGTTTAGTCATCTACCTCGAAGACGAAGGCGACTTGATCATCAGAAACGTTGGGCTTTCTCGGAAATACACGACGCTACAACCCAGAAATAGGAGTTTCCACAATCCCTATTCTCTCAGCGTGAGAGACCCACATATAAACACGAACATCTCATGTAGTCTCCAAGAGACAGAAAGATGTGAGGTCCTCAGGTGAGGAGTAGCAAGCATTTCCTGAATGTGTTACGGCCTGAAATCCTTCATGAATATAATCATGATATTGAACTGTTATTGCCATAAGCTTATATTTGAGTTATACCACATTCTCGTAGGTTAGAGGCATTTATACGAGTATTATGAATTTGTCCTACATTCTGCTGATGACACATCCTCTTGTTGACAACTCAGTACTCTATGCGCCTAAAAAGAACTCAGTGGCCTGTAGTCTGCAAGTGAACTATACCGACCGAACGACCGGCGCTTGTCGGCGAAGTTAATGGCAATTTTAGAGGATAGGGGTGGTTGCGTGGTCAGCGCAACAGATCCCCACAGCCGTTAATTTTGGTTTTCTAGACTGGAGTCGCTATTTCCTTGAAATAGCTCCTCAGCTTTCCTCATGAGGCTGAGTGGACCCCGTTCCAGAACAACTGCTTCTCAGAAAATCTGGTAGCCCCGGGAATCGAACCCGGGACCTCTGTATCTGTAGTCAGAGTACCTGTGGGGATCTGTTGCGCTGACCACGCAACCACCCCTATCCTCTAAAATTGCCATTAACTTCGCCGACAAGCGCCGGTCGTTCGGTCGGTATAGTTCACTTGCAGACTACAGGCCACTGAGTTCTTTTAAGGCGCATAGAGTTATTGGTATGTATACTATGGTGTGTTGGGGACGTTTAATGAATTTTGTACTAAACGTGCCCTGTGTGTCGTAAGCTACGAACATACTGACCATAAGAATCACACATAATCTGAAATAAGTAAAAGGGTATAGGCACGAATAAGCAAATAAGAAGCAAAAGGCAGAAATATACTTGAAACTAAAAATACGTGATACACGTTGGGAAATATATGTAAAACTGTAATGGAAACTACTGTATCTAGGTTACGGTCGACGTGAAAGCCACAAGTACACACACAAAGAGAACTAGCACGGAACATCAAAGTTAATGTCTGGCAATCCTGCTACCTATTACCGAGATATGCGGTTCGAATTCCGGTTGGGGTATCAACTACACTGACTGAGGTATTTTGTGATTGCCTCCAGCCTATCCAGGCAAATTCAGACGATAATACAAGCAACAATTGCTTTTTCCGCTAAATTTTCAATGCGAATTACACCAGTAGGCTAACAAACAAGCAGCAGGGAGTTGAGTGGAGGCTGTGTTAACAAAATTATGTACTAACTGGGTCAGCGGCCCATGGGTGAAATTGAGAGTTCACAGGAATACAATAAAGCCCACAATCATTGCACAAAAATTAAAGCAATTAGTTTCATATCACAATCATCTGTATCAGAAAATATACCACTTTCACAATGTCCCTAAAATAATTTTCCCTTAAACTGTAAACAAACAAAGAAGCTACCATAGCCTCTCCACTGGAAACTGAAAATACTAGTACCACCTGTCGAACGGAAAAGCATGTGACGGGCAGCTTAGAAATGGGGGCGTCTGATTCGATTTATTTCCTTTGGCGCTGCAGCCCCTATTTGGGCCTTGGCCTACCTCCATGAAACTCCTTTTCACTTCGGTTTACTTGATCTTAGACATTCGGTAGGACTCCTTGGGGGAGTGATCAACTCGTCGCAAGGTACACATACACAGAATAAGTACGTACACACACAAACACTAAGCATCCATGTCCTGAGTGGGATTCGAACCCAAGATCCCGTCTTCCGAGCGAGCGAAGATAGTGCATGCCTTAGACCTCTCGGCTACCGTGACCGGCCTTCGAGCTCATATACTTAGAGGAAATTAATATTACAAAAATGTCTCATCTTAGAAAGTACATTCATTTCTTCAAGAATGACTTTATTGCGAGATCCTGCCTTGTATTAGCAGGTGTCGAATTCTGCCCGGAGATAAGATATCTTCACTGAGTTTTTCGTGGCTTTCCTTAGTTTTTTCGGACAGATTTAGGGGCAGTATCTTAAATTAAGCACCAACAGCTACTTTACACATTTCCCCAATTTATTATTCATCAATTTTCTCAATATATTGTGCTATATGATTTGGTCTGTTGACAGGGTAGGTAGGTAGAGCAGAAATAAATAAACTACTGCGGGATTGTGGTTATACGTGAAGCAGAGTCATGTGCAGTATATACGCTTTCATATTCATTTTTTCCCATCACTCACGCTGTTTCGATATTTACCCATGTCTCTAAGTTACTGGGGGCACGCGGTAGAAAAGTCAGTTGAGGCACTATGCTACAAGCCGGAAGGTTGCCGGTTCGATTCTTAAGAGGTCATTCGATTTTTCATTTGACCGAATCCTTCCAGCCGCACTATGGCCTTGGGGTCGACTCAGCCTCTAACAGAAATGAGTACCAGGAATCTTTCTGGGGATAAAGAGTGGCCGACACGTAAGGCTAAGAGCCTTACCACCATCTATGAGCCGATTGTCTAGAAAATTTGGAACTTGACGTCTCATATTTCTACGGGCCTTCGCGTCCTGTTATAGGGATAGCTTTGCCTTCACTTTTACATATGGTAATAGCGATTAACTGATAATTATGAATAATAATCGACTATTACACACGATCGTGTCCTGATGATTTTGTGTAACAACTTATTATTCTTAATAACAGGATTATTCAAGTCTATTGTAACATATTGATCTGTCTTTATATTCTGTCTTCCCTGTCTTTGTTTCTCTCTTCCCTCCATCCGCGCTTCATGTTTCGAATCTCTGTTCTACTTAATGTGACCTGGGTACCTTATCAGTGAGCACTGAGCTGTGTAATTTTCTTTACAAAGAGAGCAAACAACTACAACAATTGTTCAAGCAGGTCAGCAGTTCCTTTGACTTCAACGTTTGAAGGGATTCTAGCATTACAGAGCCTTAGTATAGTAGTGATATTCCTGTTGTTGGAGCAGATCAAAGACTCTATCTCATGTTCTTACGGAAACAAACGCCATTACCACATAAAGTGATCTTTTTCCTAGTACACTGCTCTTAATCGCAGTCTGGGAACGCGATATCGGATTCCAAAAGAACTTTTATGTTTAAATCACCCATCTTAAAAGACAATGGCGGCTGCCCACAGGAGGGGGTCACGGGCCTCAACTGACTCAAGTTATGGGAAGTCAGGTCCTGCCACCCTATCATCACGCATAGTGGTGTGGTAGGCTTCCCTCAAACGCAGTAGAGAGTCCGACAGTAACAGGAGAGTCGTGCTGTTGCAAGCCACACTCAGCCCGGCTCATCTCACTTGGCCCAAATACAGTGATCATTTTCAGCCTTCTTTTCTTATTTCGAAAAAATGTAAGTAGGCTTATGAGACTAATTTTCTGTCTATGTTTCTCTGAGTATGTATGTGTATTCCCCCACTAAAAACTTTTGAATACCTGAACCAATCTTTATGAAACTTGGTATGTGCATCATGCTACCTGAGTCCATCTCAATGGCGATCTTTATAAATCACTCCAGCAAGCAACATCAACACTGCAGCCCACCAAATTGTGTTGTTTTTTTGATTTCATTAAGCATGCATATCGATGATTTCTTTCCACTTGTATTATCAGATACTCAAATTACATTGGAAGTAAAGTAGGCTGTTAGTTCTGCCCAGAGTTTCTTTCTTTTTGCGTCTGCGCACTCAGGCAGAAAAGTCGAATGCCACCTATATCAAGTCGGGTAGACTAACGATGCAGAATTTCTCTTCATGGACGTACGTACCACTTTTGCATTTTGACTCTATAAATCTGTAATTTACATTTGTACCTCACAATACGATATCGGATGCCACAATCGCAATAATACTTATTGGGCAGGGCTATATTGAGCATTCACGCTCTTTTATGAAACACGAAGTTCATAACCGCGCCTGTTATCCCAAGATAATTGAGCACAGTTAATATACCATATATTATTTCTTTCATCTGTATCTTAACAATATATTCATATTTACTCCCAGTCGAGCAATTCTGTGTGCCCCTTGCATGCTCTTCCCCTTGAATTATTCATCCTAATAACTCAAGGCGAAATCTACAAATTATAAAACGTTTCATTACGACGTGTCTCAATCCTTATTATTGATTCTCCTTGGAGTACATCACGCGAGCTTTAACACCTAAATAAAATTTTAAGCTTTAAGGGAACAGACGCTCTCAGCTCACTAAATTGACATCACTGAGATATAAACGGAAAAATCTTCTTCATTGATAATGACTTGGGCTGATTTTCTGGAAATGCTCCTTTGGGTTCCCTACGAGAAGCTTTCCTGACTGAAGCTGTGACCTTTATTCGATCTGAAAAATGCTAGGTAATTAACTTCAAATTGGCAGGAAAACTTCTTCCTTCGCTACATACACTCATTAGTTGGTACACCATCATAAACGCACACGTGATCTTTTCGGTTAACATTTAGTCTGATTCTAAAATCTTGATGGACTTTTTCTTCACCCTTGGCACTACAGCCCCAGTGGACCTAGGCCTACCTCCATGAACTTCTCCGTTCACTTCGGTTTTTCTAGATCTTACACATTCGGTAGGACTCCTTGGGCGGGTGATCAGCTCGTCGCAAGGCCTCTACCTGTAGACAAACACAGAAAAACGCACACAAACATCCATGCCCTGAGTAGGATTCGAACCCACGATCCCGGCTTCCGAGCGAGCGAAGACAGTGCATGCCTTAGACCGCTCGGCTACTGTGACCGGCATCTTGATGGACATAGTACGGTCAAATGTTGGCATGGAGTTGATCTGTTTTTTATGCAATTTTGACCCAAACCCTATTATAAGTCCTGTCTCCCAGGATATGGCGCCGTGTAGCCTCGTAGATTTGAGAATAAATTGATGATGGGAACATTTGGACATAAAAGAGAGTAAGTAATTAGATAAAACTGCATAATGAGGAAAGTCATAATTTTAATTAATCATAAAAATATGAGACAAGGAGAATGAGATTAGTGGAACGTGTAGCATGCACTGGAGAAGTGAGAACTGCACATAATATTTTAGTGAAAAATCTGAAAGCAGACATAACATACGTACATGGGTATACAAGGAAAGGAAAATGTAATATTGTTTCTGTGCTACATTAACAACACATCATAAAGACACTTCGGAAGCGGATATATAACCCCATGAATTCCTAACCTCGATACTGTAGGAAGACTGGTGGTCAGCTTCAAGCCCCGGCAGGATTACTCCCTGAAAATGACCTCCGGTACTCACTTAGTAGGAGGCTAGGTAGGCCCCATGATCGGTCTGGACGCTGTCTTGTCCTTGTTGGGGATTTAATTACAATTCCTCGGTCGTGCACTCCGCAGACTGGTCACTATACTGACTGAGCTACGTCACTGTCACATGTACAGAGTGTGGCTCTGGACGGGTTTTGGATTGATGGTTGGATTTATTGGACTCTTAAATACAGAGTGTGACTACACTTTATGATTCACTCTTACGCACACACACTAGTGGCCACAGTCACATCTTCAATGGCCGTTGCTTGATAGTGGTTTCCAATGGCGGACTTTCCCCTTCCTCTGTGTTCCCGAACTCAGGTACCAGCTTCTCACAGCAACAGCTCACAACGCCTGAACCTCAGCAGTTCTCTAACTAACTCACTAACTGACTGACTCTCTGTTACTCACTATCCAATTATCACCAAATAACAGCCCTTCTTATAGCACTTGACACAGATCGTACAGAAAACACAGTTACATTATTGTTGCACTATTGTTGCCCCGATAACATGCTTGTGTGCGAAATAGCTACTTAGAAATGGCATTTGTACAGCTACTTTTTTTGCGATCGTTGGCTAGCAACGGGTCTACATACCATGTTATTAATATACAGGTTAGCCTTAAAGAAACAGACACTTTCAAAATTTACAGAAAGAAGAGTTTTGGTAGCATGGCCGCGATACTTACATGGTTTGTAAAGTACGCCCTGAAGTTTACATGGGTAAGTTACAAGTGTTCTATATGTGACCCTTTTGTAACACGAACAATATCAATGCGATAGTCCAGTTCTTCCCAAACGCTTCTCAGCAGCAGCTACTGGATGCGTTGTTTAAGCTCGTCCGCACTTGTAGGGAGGGGAGGAACATAAAGTCTGTCTTTATGTAAGCCCATGAGAAGTAGTCACAGGGTGTTAAATCCGGACTTCTTGGTGGCCAACATGTAAGAGCCATGTTCTGGGCAGTTGGACGTCCAATCCAACTTCGAGGCAATTTTTCGTTCAGGTAATTTCTGACTTCAAGGTGTCAGTGTGGCGCAGCGCCATCTTGGACAAATGTGAAATTGTCATTGTCTTCTTGTAGTTGAGGCACCAGCCACTCATGTAGCATGTCTAGGTAGTATAATCCACGCACTGTTTTTACCCCGGCGTTGGATTGGACGTCCAACCGCCAAGAACATGGCTCTTACATCTTGGCCACCAAGAAGTCCGGATTTAACACCCTGTGACTACTACTTATGGGGCTACATAAAGGGCAGAGTTTATGTTCCCCTCTCCCTACAAGTGTGGACGATCTTAAACAACGCATCACAGTAGCTGCTGCTGAGAAGCGTTTGGGAAGAACTGGACTACCGCATTGATATTTGTCGTGTTACAAAAGGGTCACATATAGAGCACTTGTAACTTACCCATGTAAACTTCAGGGCGTACTTTACAAACCATGTAAGTATCTCGGCCATGCTACCAAAACTCTTCTTTCTGTAAATTTTGAAAGTGTCTGTTTCTTTTAGGCTAACCTGTATATCATAAAGATACGAAGTGTGAAAATGTGGACTTAATTTATCTGGATCAGGATATGGACTAATGGCGGACTCTCGTAAACACGGTAATAGACTTTCAGATTCGTGGGAGGGCGCGAAGTTTCCTGACTAGCTGAGCGAGTTTAGCTGCTTAAGGATGACCCTGCAACATGGAGTTGCTTTGTGAGGGAGAATTCCTGGTACCCTGTCCATTCTCTGTACAAAGAAATAAAGGGCCGCTACAATACGTCGGCTGGCAATATCTTGTACTGAAGCAATTATGAATAATCACTTTGCAGGGACGTTCTAACCGCGTGCCAGTAAGAGGCATCTCAATAAACAAGATTTCTCCTCTCAGAAGAGCCTCTGGTGTGGGGAGAGGGAGGTTCTGTGTCTGCTGCACTTGCTAGTAAATTGTATATGCATATTACTTCGCACAATCTCATATACACGTACATGTGAATGTCGCAGCAACTTGCAAATTCAAGCCTTGTCACCGCCCTGTGCGGAAAGACAAATGAAGAACTATTACAATTGCAACGTGTTTGTTCCATATTAGCATGAAATGCAGAACTATCCCTCCTGACGCTGCTGGTGTTAATCTCCCGTCCCATCCAACCACTGTAATCTTCTCTCGATAAAAGCGTGGTAAAGAAGACGCGTTTACAATAACAAAATCAAGGAATACAGACGTTTACGTAGGCCAGACTGTGAGACATGGATATCAAATTATGGCAGTCAGCTATGAAAATAAAACTAATTTCAACAAAGACATGTATTTCTTTTGTTATTGTTTGTATGCTCAAATAATTCCCCTTTGCAGTGTTTTTTATTCTAGAATATAATGCCGTGAACGGTAAAGTCCCTGTGCTTAACTAATTAAGCATTACTCCATGAAAGCGTGGTCAGCTTCATGCTCTGGCAGCTTTAACCCGGGGAAAAAGAAATCGATACCCATTGGATAGGAGGCTCGGTGAGTACCAGAACCGGTCTGGACGATGTGGAAATAGAAAATTCTTGACCCTACCGAGACTCGAACAGCGACCCCTCAGTCTTCCAGCCCGTAGCCAGTCCCTATACCGACTACGCTAGCCAGTATAGTCCCTTGAAAATCAACAGTTGTTTCAAAGAAAATGTCTGCTCTTATTTCAGGCTCGAAGTGTAAACTAAGCAAGAAATCGGCATATTCCATTTACTTCATGCTGAATTCTTGCTTGGATTATTCTTCGGTCCTGAAGAAGATGGCGCTATGATCCTCCGATGTATCTGCTGATTTCCAGCGGACTACACATCGCTGTATGCAAGAAGACAGAACTCTTCTTAACCACCGGTGTGAGGACATGAAACCCCATAATTCCGCCTTTAGTTTCAGTAACAGATTGCGCAAGTCTTCTCAAGGAAGTTCGCAATCGACTACCATTTTCTGCTACGTTCTGTGGCCGGACTTCGGTCTAGAAAACCGAGATTAACGGTCATGGGAATCTGTTGCACTGACCACGTGACGTCCTCTCTTCGCTAAGGTTGGCACTAACTTCGCCGACAAGCGGCGGTCGCTCGGTCGGTAGAGTTCGCTTGCGGACTAAAAGCCACGGAGTTTGTTTTGTGGCCGGACTGTAAGTGTATCTACAGGCAACGTGTATTGTGCTCTTCATACAACCCCTTCTATTGTGCTCTGGTTTACATTTTATCAATATTTGTGCTTTATCCTTCGTTCATAGATAATTTGCTGACATTTTTAAAAGTAATTATTTACGTTCAACCCTGAAATTAAAGCAATATTATTTTTATCAGCTAAGGAAGAAGTAGAGGAGGTTTTCAGAAATGGTGCGCTGAAATGTACAGTAACATTGAAAGAAGATGAGGAATTAGGCGTCTCATGTTTTGAAGCTGTAGTGCTCAGAACTTCATCCATGAAATATTATGAAATGAATCATAAATGGATTCACCACAAAATCAAATAATAATAATAAGAAGAAGCAACATATTTATGGTGAAATTAAAATAATCGTAATAAAGTGCTCTTGTGAAATTTATTATTATTAACTCATAATAAGTTTCTGCTGTTTAGACGATTTGAAGGTCGTTGCTCAGCATAGGATCATGAATACAATCTGGTCAACTTATTTTGTTTTTAAGATTTTCTGGAAAAGGAGGATATGCTGCAACGCATAAAGGACTTTCATGTAAGCAGAAATACATGTAGCACCTTAACGGGAAAAGTGTGATCGTCGACACAAAAATATTTAATTAAATAAAGCAATTGTTGAAAGTTATCTTGGTTTATTTAATTAAACATTGTTGTGTCGACGGTGAAACCTTTTCCCGGTAATTGTGATACACAACAAGATGCATACAAAGAAGATAGGTGGAATCTTAGGAACGGAAACTAAACTAACCAAGCTGATAAGTTTAAAAAGAATATCAGTTGTCGTATTTTTTTTGTACGTTTCATGAACACCAGTTTTACATCTGCAGCTTGACCACCAATGAAGTTTCCAGCCATTATAGGTAGTCAAGCTGAAGATGTAAAACCGGTGTTCGTAAAAAAAAATTACAACTGATATTCTTTTTAAACTTATCAGCTTTGTTAGTTTAGTTTCCGTTCGTAAGCTTCCACCTATCTTCTTTGTATGCATCTTGTTGTGTATCAAAATTACCGGGAAAAGGTTTCACCGTCGATACAACAATGCTGATGGTATTCTCTGACAACAACACACGGCGTCTTACAGGAGGAACTCCTCCTTGGAAACTGATTCCTCCGAATACTGTAGAGGTGCAACATTTCTTGACTAAGTGAGCGACTATTAGTTTCTCAAAAAAACACCCTTATCCACTGGAAGTCAGGTATCTGGAGAGAAATATTTCCATACTGAACACTGCAAGTGACGAATTTTATAATACGTGTATTAACTGAAGTTAAATGTGAACTAACGTAATAACTTTAGTAATTTTATTTTGCAGCCTACTTTCTCTATATTGAAAATTTAGAAAACTCCGATAGCTTTCTCTCATGTCCGGCTTACGCGCATGCGCCAGCTGGTGACCTGCGGAGAGCTCAGTAACGATGTCGACACCACAGGGACAGGTTCAATGTGAGTTGCGGATAGCAGAGTTGCAAGCTCTTACGGCTGTCCAGCGTCGTTATAGAACGCAATATGGACGTCAACCTCCTATACAAGAAAAGCATTCGGTTCTGGGAAAACAAACTGAGGACTACAGGTTGTCTGTTGTGTGTAAATTCTCCTGGAAAAACACGGACCTCTGAAGAAAATGTCAATCGCATTAGAGAGGCTTTCCAGCGAAGTCCGCGCAAATCACTTCGTTCTGCTAGTTTGCAGTTACGTGCAAATTCCACTTCCATCACTGCACGATGTGCTGCACAAAAGGCTCCTCCTAAGAGCGTCCAAGATTCAAATGATTCATGCACCAAACCCGAGTGACCAAGTAGCACGCAAGAACTTCCCTCTGGACATGCTAGTAAGAACTGACGCATCACCTAATTTCCTCCGCCAAGTGTGCTTCTTGGAAAAGGCGACGTTCCATGTCAATGGAGCTGTAAACAGATAAAACTGCAGGGTTTGTTGGGGCAGTCAAAATCCACATGTCACATGTGAGCTGGAGAGAGGCAACCCAAAGTGAACATGTGGGCCGGCTGAATGCATGCAAGTTCAGTGGACCGTCTCTCTTTTCGGAAGAGACTGACCAGACGTTCGTACTTGGACATGCTGGAGCTGTATGCGCTGTCCCAGTAACCACCTCACACTATCCTCCAATAAGATGGGGCTCCGCCACATTTCTGCCGCTATATTAGGAATCACCTGAACAGAGAGATGGCTGGGATATGAATTTGCAGAAGTGGACCAATCACTTGGCCTCCTAGGTCGCCAGATTTAACCCCAGTGGATTTTTCCTTGTGGGGTTATGTGAAGAACATTGTCTTCCAGGTTAAGATTGATGACCTTCAACAGCTGAAAGCCCCCATAAGGGACGCTTTGGCTACTTCAAGCAACGTGAAACAAGGTCGATTAACGTCTAGATATTTGTCGCGTCACAGAGAGAGCCCATATTTAAATTTACTGAGGAAGTTATATCCTCAGAAAAAAAAACCTTTGAGAGTTTCCCTTTGTAATGGTGTAACCCATAATGTGGGCCGCGCCATAGCTCAAGCGGTTAGTCGCTGGTTTACCACAGCGGCGGCCTGGTTTCGATCTCGGGTCTGGTCAAGTGGGATTTGTGGTGGACAAAGTGGCTCTGGGGCGGGTTTTCTCCGAGTACTTCGGTTTCCCTTAGTAATCTTCATTCCACCAAATTCTCCATCGTGATAATCACCCGGGACAGGCTACAATAAGCAAATCACTGGCCGCCGTGCCGAGTGGACCCGGTTGGGCTCCACCCCCCACTAAGCGAATTAAAAAAAATTAATTTCATATCTCATACTGCCGCTGGAATTCTGTAGCACGAAACATGTGGTTAGTCAAACGGCAACTCCGCAGAAGGAATAAATGTTTGTTGATTGGTTTTTCGAAACTGAATCAGACTTTAAAGCATAATGCAATTACCGTACCCATTTCTGAATGGACCCACCATCCCGTAAAAACTTTACAGCACAGCATAAACAATTCTTAGAAAGTGGGAATTTTCTTTGAGAAGTGGTCAGCCAAGCACAGATGACAGGAACATTGAAAGAATTAGGGCAGCCTTTCAGTGCAGTCTTGCCAAAGCAACACAAACTGCTGACTGGGAACTGCGAGTCGAGCTTTCCACTCGAGACTGCGTCTGCGACATTACAATGTGCAGATCTTACAAATTTTATAACAGAACGAAAAGCCATGCGGAGTGGCATTTACGGAGATACACGAGTACATTTTGTGTATGGATGGGGACATATTTCATGCCACTGGAAAAGCAAATGGTCAGCACGTGATGATTCGGGGTTCCGAGAAGACACATCGTCTTACTCAACATATTAGTAGCATCGTTGAAGTCAACACGTACGTGGTTTAATGTTCGATCGCATTACTAAACCCTTTCTCTTTTCTGAACAGTCAATAACAAGGGAAAAGTGTGGACACCCTTCAGCTGTTCGCATTGTCCCAAATATTAAATCTCCAACTGACGTTCGACTTCCAGCATGATGGTGCCAGCCACGTTGTGATAGGACTGTAGCGACTTTCTGAATGCAGGATTCCCCAGTTGATGAAACGGTACAGGTGACGTAATGGCGTAGATCCCCCCCCACAACCTTTACCTGACATTACACCTCTGGACTTCCTTCTGTACACGTATGCAGAGTACACTGAATTTGAAGGCACATATCCAACAGCCGAAGAGAGACGCTCTTGCGCGTACATGGCACGAAGTGGAGTTTCGAGTGGACATGCTCATGCAAGACACGCTGCTCACACTGGAGAGTGATGACAGCGTGACGAAGCTTCTCTCATGTGAGCACGTGATAATGAGCACGACCGATGTTATGTATTCGGAGGACGGAAAAGATCATTTCTTTGACATGCTTCAAGCTTGGCTGAAGGACCCAGCGTAAAGTTATCCCTGTAACTTGCCGTGAAGGTCCATAGGGTTGTGAGAGGTTGAGGCTCCCACATCTTCTAGAAAATTGGCTCACAGATGGCGGTAAGATTGTCAGCCCTACGCGCTGGCCGCCTTTTATCCCCCAGGAAGATTCCTGGTACTCATTTCTGTTAGAGGCTGAGTCGAACCCAGGGCCATAGTCCAGCTGGAAGGGGTAGATCAAGGACCCACACAGCCTTCAATCCGCAAAGAACTTGCAGCTATTTTCACAGGGGTAAAACGGCTGTTCATTTAGCTCCATTTAATATTGAGTTATTATTATTATTATTATTATTATTATTATTACTGCTACTACTATTATTATCATTATTTTTAATAATTTCGTTACTATTATTATTATTATTGTATGCTGCTCTATTTGAAACTCAAATTCTCACATTGTGGATTTGTCTGTGTATGTTTGCTTCTGTATCTTATTCATGCTAACTGTGTAATTAATATAGACTACAATTTTTGTGTTTTATTTTTTTAATTACTTTGTGTATTTCTCTATTCGTTCTAGCTTTGTAACTGGCTTCTGTGTTGTTAAGTTTGCAGGTAAATAAACATGAATTGAATTATTATTATTATTATTAGTGGGGTGAGACTGAGTCCACTTGGTATTGCGGCCACTACTGCCATATTGTGCCAGCGCCAGGTGACAGATGATGGTGATAGTGGAGCAGTTGGTGGAATGAAGATTGGCAGGGGAAACCGATGTATTAGGAAAAAAACTATCCCAGTGCCATTTTGCCCACCATAAATCTCACGTTAGGTAACGGTTCGGTGACATATGTTCCTGCGGTAACGAACAGTCGCGGAAGTCCATTGCTTGCCAACGGCTCGCCAAACACATGTTCCCGCGGCAACGAATAGATGTGAAATAGTCTCTTGCTAGGCAATGTTTCTGAAAGAATGTTTCTTTGACGACAGACAGGTTGTAACAGGGATAGAAGTGTCAATAAATCCAACCACCTAATCCAGAATCTGTTATTATTAGTCACGGAATACCGAAAACTTAACAATATTGTATTTGAGCATCCCGCTGCATTAGCTGAACAGTGCGTGTGTGTGTGTGTGTGTGTGTGTGTGTGTGTGTGCATATATATATCTCAACCTGCTGCAGGTCCGACCTGCAGGACGAGGAATTGTCGCACGCAGCAGATTACGAAAGCTGCATTCATGCAAACAGGAACTGTAGCGCAGAAGGAACCTGCGGGTGACAACACGGGGGTCAGCAGGAGGAAATTTTCCTCGAAATACACATCTGATCAATCTTTCGCTGCTACTCTTTGCAGCACTGATCAGCAGCATCGGCACCAACGATCAAAACAACAGCTACAGTTTTAAGGATGAATACGCATTAGGAAAACAGTCAAATATCAGGTAATTCGCGGTATTACAATCCTGGGCATTGCCTCAAAACTTTACTTCTAGATATCCAGACAACTCATTGTACCACGTTGCGTTTCCCGAAAACTTGAAGTTTATAGCTTGCATATTAATTGAGACTGTGAATTTAAACTAACCCTCATCAGCTAAGGTACGGGTACAATGTGGAAAATTTGAGCGGGTGAAGATTATGTTGAAACAAAGAAGAAGGAGATGAACGCCTTCAAATTTCCCTTTCGAAATCTCAAAGTGTCTTATGCTAGTATAATATATATCGGCAAAGATGACTTATTCTATAACTTAATTTCATAAAGTACACCCATTCCATATACGATGGGGTACCCAAAAGAAACCGAACTATTTTTTTTGTGGGCAGAGCTTTTGTAGTACCGCGTTTTGCCGCTGTGCGCGCATAGAACTAANAAGGTTTGTGCTTAAAATTTGAATAAATAAGTTTAAAAAAATAAGTTCGGTTTCTTTTGGGTACCCCCTCGTACATATCAACCATTTTTTTTCCTGTGGCGCTACAGCCCCAATTTGGGCCTAGGCCTACCTCATTGAAACTCTCCGTTTCACGTCGGTTTACTAGATCTTACACACNCAGAGTTTATAGTGACAACTGTTTTGTGTGAACGTCGTTTTTGCAAAGGCTGATTTTCGTGCGGCGATGAAATTCTACTTTTTGCTCGGGAAAAGTGGAACAGAAACTCTTTNAGACAAACACAGAAAAACGCACACAAACATCCATGCCCTGAGTGGGATTCGAACCCACGATCCCGGCTTCCGAGCGAGCGAAGACAGTGCACGCCTTACATCGCTTGGCTACCGTGACCGGTACATATCAACCATAGATATGGTTAATTACGTTTAACGAAGTATATTTGATAATCAGATGCACGTAATCTCTTCAGAAATTTAAACTTCTGTCCGAAGAATTTCCATTCCAGAGATTCCAGTTGTGTATTGTTCTGTACTGCCTTTGTACAGAGCGCTGCTCTTTTGAGTACAGAAACTCCATTAAAGAGAGCAACAGACAAATGAATAGAAGTAATAATAGGAAGGAAAATAAATATTGTAACGAATTTGATCAAAGCATTGCTAGGCAACAGCTCGGTAAACACGTTCCAACAAAGCGCCAAACAGCAATAGAGGAGGCTGTGTATTCTACGTGTTTAGCGTCCCGCAACAACAAAGAAAGCAGTGTTTTCTATGTGGTGCGTGCCGAGAGGATATAGAGAATACGGGAATACGAATTCCCTCCAGTTGTCTGTAGGAGATGGCCACGGGAAGTTCTTAGTTGAAGAAGAATTATAAGTCGAAGACTCAAAGTGTGATTCGAAGACTTTATACATATGCTCTAGTACAGTGATATTGGGAGTGTGTAATTTAGTGAGGCTGTTATAGTTCCTGTGTTATAGATCCATTCTCAGGAAAAGGATAAGGAAGACCAGTGTAAACAGAAAGAGAAGATAAGCGTGGAGTGATTTCTACTGTGAAAATCAGTAAAGGTGTTATAATTCCTTGTAGCTCCGACTTGTAAGTGGCCAATAAATCTTATTTCCAATCCGAACCCCGTCTATAGTAATTGATATACATCACAATATAACAAAGTGTAAGAATATCGTACACATTAGAATCACATAAGCGGCTTCTATTACAAGCCATCTGTGTAATACCCACTAAAACATTAACCACATGCTGGAGGAAAAAAGACTTAACCACAGATTAATGTTAACAAAATACATGTATAGTGTCTACTGGGCCTCTTTAATTGTTTGGAATGGAAGTGACTGATTGATTTATTTGTGATGAACTCATCTGTACAGGTTGCACGCGACCGGTAGCACAGTAATTAAATGGGGATCATCATAATTAAACACACAGGATCCAGAAACTAATGATGTCACGGATTAAACGTCGGTTTTTATGTGATGAAGCTACAGCCAAAGCAGTTTGTGTTTGTGTGGACAGGTGTTCTCATTCGATAAATAGAACGAAAGTTCTGTCACATTATTTGAATAAAGTTTCATGCCATGTGCCATTAAAGTTAACAAAATATTGAATTACAGACATCAGAAACAAATCAAAATGACGTGAAAATGGGCAGTCCTCGAAGTGTGGGTTACTATGGGCTGGAAAATCATGAACCGAGTGATTATGCTAATGTTTCGCAGTTCCCGGGGGCACGCGGTAGCGTAGTAGGGGCTATGCGGTTCAAGTCCCGATGAGGTCATTGGATTTTTTTTTTCAGTTGATTTAATCCTTCCAGCCACACAAGGCCTTGGGGTTTACTCAGCCTCTAACAGAAATGGGTACCAGGAATTAATTAAATAATTTTCCTGAGGCATAAAGCGCGGCCGGTGCGTAAGGCTGACAACCTTACCGCCATCTTTGAGCCGATTGTCTAGATAATGTGGGACCCTCAACGTCTCACAACCCTATAGGCCTTCACGGTCTTGTACAGGGATAGCTTTACTTTTTACGTGTAGGGCTATGCTAATTACGCACAGGGACATCTTTAGCTTTATCTTCATTTTACCCAGTCTCACAGGAGTCGGGATAGTTCAGTCGGTACAGCGACGGGCCACGGGCTGGATAATTAGGGTTCAATTGTCAGTTTTGTAATATGCTGTAATTATTATTATTGTTATTTGGATGTTGAGTTAGCACACAAAGAAGTAAGAATTGAATAAGTTATTATCAGGGCCCGGATTTTGATGACCTGAAAATATTTAAAAAATGACCTATAAAATGACCGAAAACCTCCAGAAAAACGACCTAAAGGAGAAAAGAAAGAACACTTGGCTTCCATGTTATTCACATTTCAGAAAACACATGAAGAAAAATTCCCTAAAATGGCCAAAAATGACAAGAAATACCCTTAAAAGTCCAAAAATGTACCAAAAATTACCCTCAAAATGAAAAAATTACCTTAAATCTAAAAATGTCAAAAAATGACAAAAAATTACCTATAAAATTTACATTTCTGTAACCAGCACCTCATATCTGAGATTTATATATTTAAGAGCATCACATAGGATACAAGGAAATAAGATGACATGTCATCAAAATCCGGGCCCTGGTTATTATTAACTTCTATGTGTGTATGTACGCGTATAGTTCTCTCTCACCACATAATGGCATAACCACTGGAAATGTGCTTACCTTTCTTTTCTCACCTGTTAACGATAAATTTAATTTTTCATGGATTTATTATTAATGTATTGCTATTATGAAGACTCCCTTATTTTATATTTTGTTTGTCAATTATTTTTGTGTCCTACGTACTCGTGCTTACTTTGTAATTGGCCTCTGAGCTGTTAAGTCTACAAGCATAGAAGCAAGAATTGAATTGAATTATTATTATTATTATTATTATTATT
>NW_019741974.1:1171694-1180091 GCF_002891405.2 Cryptotermes secundus | reverse complement strand
TATTCTTTCTAAATATTTATATTTTACATTTCTCAGTTCTCAATAACAACTTAAATTTATGTTAATGAAATTATTATCATTATTAATTTGTTCGTTTGTTTATTTTTCTGCATTATTGTGTTTTTCCTCCAGTGCTTGCCCGTAATTTGCCTTGACTTTATGTTGTGTTTGTCCAGTATGTACCTACTTTTATCTACACTGTGCTTTGTCTGTAATTGGCCTTGTGGCTGTTGACTAGGCATGTAAATAATAAATAAATGAATTTAAATTAATTGTTATTGCGATGGTTAATATATTATCAACAACGTGAAATTAAGAATTTCTTGAAATAAGAATGTGAAACGTTTTCTACCAGCGAAATAATGGAAATACAATGATTTATTTAATTGAAATACTAATGATCTGAAACATACAATTGAAATCTTATACAAACAAAAATTTATTCTCATCCGCGTACTCGGATTGCTGGTGTTCTTCAACTGAAGTCGCAGAAGTAAACAGAATGCTAATAAGCAGTAGAGATATTACACAACATAAGATATATGTTACGTTTTCATACATATAACCTTATAATTTAAGTATAACAAGCCTGTGGCAATTATATGAAAGAGACACAGTGATCATGTAAGACTGGAGCTCACCCTACTTCCCGAACACACTGATGCTTAGATAAGGGTGAAACTGAAGAAAGCAGTCTTTTGGGATTTGGCACCGTGCAGATGTGCTATTAACCGACGTTTCGGAGGAACGTATCGCCTCCATCTTCAGGGTAGAAGGAGAAATATAAAAAATCCGCAAGCGAAGAGACCGTGAGTACCGGTAGCGGTAACACCCAACCAAAGGAGATACAAACCCTCACTAAGTACGTTCTCTCCGTATCTTATTAAAAAGAAAGACTAAAACTTGATATATTTGTTATCTTTATTAAAATGTATGTTACGAAATAATATAGCCACTAACCTCTCTTCCGGCCAACCCGCTTGTGCAGAAGGGCCAACTCTTCGGCATCAAGATCGTCTGTTGATAAAAGAAATACTTTGCCAGAAGATTCTTTTAACAGAAAAATAGTGTGTTTTGCCTTACATTTAAATATTCTAATTTGTAGTACTCTGGAGCAATTACATATTGTCTCTATGGTAAGGGCATGCAGGAGTGCAATGTATGACATAAACTCCGTCCTAAGTGCAACAATTTATTTTAGTGTTTTTGTCTTGTTTCTTCTACACTACATGTTTCGACCGTAAATGGCCATCATCAGGTGTATTTCTCTCACGCAGCTGTTACACTGCACACAATTTAAAATTTAAAAACACCAGCTTTCTTAATTGTTCATTTCTCCGTTGTTAATAGGTCCCGATATATCAGAATCCCCTTGCTGATATTTGTCAGATATGTATAAAATCTTTGTTAATTTACATACGTCAATTTGATTTCTGAATTTTGGTATTTTTAAAATCTTCCATTTAAATTTGATTGTGTAAAGTACCATCAGTCTCATATGATGTGTAAGAGCTGCAAGAACAGCATGAATCTGGCGCTGAACCCAGGACGACACGTGCTCATGACTGGACAGTGAAATTTACAAGCACGCACTCACACACACACACACACATTTGTGTTAACAGAAGAATTTCAAGGCAACGGAAGTTAGTTACAAACAATTTATAGGTTCGCCTTTTGTAATATAAATATACAGAATTGCCATAAAATCTTCACCACATTACGAACATTCGAAACATAAAGTACAAGAGATAGAAAGAAAAGGCCTGTGTTGTGTTTCCAACTGTTACCAGTACTGCTAAGCATTCGACTTTTTGAGTTTCTTCTTCAAACGGTGGAAACCGTTTTTCAATATCTCTTGTATTTTGGTGTTTAGGAATATTTGTAATATGGTGACAATTCAATGGCCATTCTGTGCATAAATAGCGGAACTATTTCTTCAGCCAACCAGAAAATATCCCACTTCAGCGAGAGTGGTTTCCATTATTGTTTAGTATTCGGAAAATGCTCGGTTCAGTCGGGCTGGGGACATGATATCGTTTACAGGGCTTCCGTAGTTTTCCTTACATCGACCAGATTATTCTAGGATTTTGCCTTAACCTCTTCCATGCCTCTGACCGCGCGGCCACTGTGATCGGCAATGTTAGAAACATATTAACAGAATAAGTTTACAGTAAATAAATCTGACCGTCTCTCTGGTATTGTGGTTAGAGTTCCTGGCTACAGATTCAGAGGTCCGGGTTCGATTCACGACTCTACCAGAGTTTTTCTGAGAAGTACTGGGTGTGGGACAGGGTCCAGTCAGCCTCGTAATGATAATTGAGGAGCTATATCAAGTAAATAGCGGCTCCGTCTAGAAAACCGAAATTAACGGCCGTGAGGATTCGTTGCGCTGACCACGTGACACTCTCTATCCGCTAAACTCGGCACTAACTTCGCCGAGAAGCGGCGGTTGCTCGGTCGGTATAGTTCGCTTGCGAACTAAAACCACGGAGTTTGTTCTATTTTTTCTTTTTGTAAATGAATCCGGCATGGAAAGTATTAAAATATACCTCATTCCACATCTTTACTAACTCAGCATTCAAAATCATCTTATGATTAGAACTACAAGTTATAACTTACGCAGCTAAAGACGTGCTGATAATTGAGTCGAGACAGATACGAGCAAGTCTGAGTTGTAAGACTTCTAAGCTATGTTTTCACAGCTCAGAAAAGAGGCATTATAACGCAGAAGACCACACTCTTCATAGTCACCGCTGTGTTAACCTCAGATCCAATATGTCTGCATTTTTGTGGAAGACTTCTTGACACTCTGCTCGGTTCTAAGGTGGAGACTGTGTCTCTTGAGACCTCTCGTTGCTATCGTCACTTAAAATAGATCTCAGCTGATCCTTTATAAAAAGTAAAAAAAAAAGTAAAGCTATCCCTGTAACAGGCCGTGAAGGCCCATAGGGTTGTGAGACGTTGAGGGTCCCACATTATCTAGACAATCGGCTCAAAGATGGCGGTAAGATTGTCAGCCATACGCGCCGGCCGCGCTTTACTCCCCAGGAAAATTATTTAATTAATTCCTGGTACTCATTTCTGTTAGAGGCTGAGTAAACGCCAGGGCCTAGTGCGGCTGGAAGGATCATCCTTCACTGGTTTTTCCTTCTCGCTGTAACTTCCGCAGTAAGCACAGTTCTGATACGTCCCGTTCATATTACACGTAGATGCTGCTGTTTCATTATTTTCTGTCTTTATCCTTAGCAGACGTATGTTGGTTTCTCGAACTGTAACAAACACAGCAATCAAGGAGGAGAATATTCTCTATTCATAAAGATTCATTTTGTGGACAGTCGGTAATATTTCCACAATTTACCTCTTCACAAAGTCGATTAATAACGCCGGTAAATAACAACCGGTTATTTTTAGAGCAGCGAAGTTTCCCTTAACGAAGACCCTTAAAAGAGAGACATGATTAGGGTGGTAAGAACGGGAAAATAATTTGGGGGTGCGGCACAGAACACATGAATTTACACTTTGTCTGTTACTTTACGATGCTACCACTATCTTCTATATGCACAGTGTTGAACAGCAAGATGACTGCTGAATTGCGAGACTAATTGTAAATACTGTGACATGTCTGCAGAACGCCAGAATTTTGAGACAGCCGTTGCTAGGAAACAGCTCCGTAAACATGATCATTGGTAGACAATGGCATAACAAACGCGTCAAATTAGGCATGATTTGCTTTGTAAAGCCTACACTGACAGAAGAACTGTATATAGCGCAAAAGCAAGAATTTTCAGTACCACGCTGCATGTGTGATACGTACACTTAACAAAGGCGAAGCCTATTCACAAGAGATAAACCCATCCTCTCGTCAGATAGGACAATACAGAAGGACTATGACCGCAAGGGTTCAGTTCAAGGAAAAAATTTGATCGTTACTTCAAGGGGCTTGGCGCCAAGACGAACTGATGGGCGGTAAACCGCCAGGAGTAAAGTAATTCTGGCTTCGACAGATAGACAAGGGCCAGCAGCAATTCAGGTAGACAGGCAGGCAGGCAGACAGGCAGGCAGGCAGTGTGTTCCACATAGGCAAATAAGCAAATGTCTTACAGTAAAAAAAATGGTCTTGGGCCCAAAATTGAGTTTAACACCAAGAATGAATGGCCAACTAATCGCCGATCGTAACACGGCTTTCACTTTCATTTTCACGTTTAATTTCGCTTGTCAGTTTTGATATAGTAATTAGAAGAGTAGGAGGTTGGTGTGAGATGGTCGCCAGCCTGCGAGGACATTAGTCCGGTACCGTAGAAACGTCCGCACCTGGAAGATAGCGTAGTAAAGACTGTGATTGAGAACACTAAGTTTTGTGTGACATTGATTTGTGGAGTGTAGTCACGAGCTGTATGAATGTCCAATAAATCCGATTATAATCCAAACACCGTCTATAGCCAAATATCACGTGACAATATGAAGAAACGAAGACTCAATACAGTGGTTATATTAAGATCACGTGTTTTTGACATGGCCACTAACACAGTTCTATTAAGGCTAACAGGGAAGATTAAAATAAAAATGTTGTAGATGGTAAGAGAACAGAGGTAATAATATTACGTTCACTTTTATATTTTTGCCTTGAACAAAGTAATTAAGAAGTGGTGTTCACAATATGAAAGAATGTAAAATCAAGTTCTGAATATATAGGAAAAATGTCATTGCATGAAAAGCCAATATTGAGGATCTGGAAGCATGAAAACTCATAATCATAATCTGCCTTAAGCAGAACACATTCTTCATTAATATATTTACACGTAAAAGTAAAAAGAAAAAAGTAAAGCTATCCATCTAACAGGCCGTGAAGGCCCATAGGGTTGTGAGACGTTGAGGGTCCCACATTATCTAGACAATCGGCTTAAAGATGGCGGTAAGGTTGTTAGCCATACGCGCCGGCTGCACTTTACTCCCTAGGAAAATTATTTAATTAATTCTTGGTACTCATTTCTGTTAGAGACTGAATCGAACCCAGGACCATAGTGCGGCTGGAAGGATTAGGTATACGTACACGTAAACACATGAATTCTGATCCTTACATATTCTCTGCTTGTAGTCTTGGTGAGTTTTGGGACTGATAAAAGTGTTGCGGAAATTTCGTGCTACCCCAATCGATTGGGCCTAACTGAGTAGGTTTTGTAAGATTCGAAGTTTTTACGGCGATGACTAAGAAGACTGTGGGGCAGTGTGGGTATTATATAAACCGACGTTTCAAAGAAACGTACCGCTTCCATCTTCAGGGTAGAAGAAAATAAATCCGCGAGCGAGAAACCAGTGTGAGCAAGTGGCTACAGGTTTTACCTGTAGACGGAGACAGAATCCAGTCTCCGAAACGTTGTGTTTTGAAAAATATATAGGACGGTGTTTGTAGATAAAGACAGGAAGATGCATAATGCCCTGAAACATAATCTTTCTACATTAGTCCCATTTAAGAATTCATTTACAGATGATTCCTGTGGTCTGAGCCTCTGTGATGCATGGGCTTGAATGTTCTTCAGGTAAGGAATAACTGTGAATGTTATCTTGATTCGCTTCTATGTGGCGTTTGGAGGGGTGAATAGAGAATCTAAAATAACGTGTGGTTTAATAGACTCTATTCCAGTTCCTCTAAAACCTGACGTCACATTTACAGACCTCCCTTCTCTCTTTATAACTTTCCCAGGTGATACCAAACTCTGCAACAACTTTTCGTCTCTGGGGATGTGTTGTCCAGTGTTTTGAAACTTCATCACAAACTGCTTCAGAACGTATTTTTCGAAAGAATGCAAGTGACGTGTCTTGTTACTAGACAAACAAAATAACATAATATTCTATTTGAGGTTCACACAGCGGTGATTATGACGAAACTTATCTTATAGGGTAAAACAAGTAGTCAGGTGAAAGTCAACGGACGTTTCGGAGGAACACATCACCTTCATCTCCATGCCATTTTCTTTTCTGGCTTACTCTTTGAATATCCTTGCTGCGTGCTTCACTCTAATTTCTTACTTGGCTTATTCTTTTATCTTGAAGATGGAGGCGTTATATTCCTCCGAAATGTCAATTGACTTTCGCCGGACTGCACGGCCTCATATCCCAGAATACAAAACTCTTCAAAATAACACAACACTATTCTCGTATGTAGTGTCAGGAAAGCCTAGCCTGTCTCGCCCGTCTGAAATCAAGAGTGCATCTCATTTCACAGAAGTTGAATAGCTCTATCATCCCGTTGAAGCTCACAGTAGCATATCGTTTACTCAGTGTGGGTTTTAACATTTGCCCTTAAACAAAACCTTGTGTGGGATCATGTGACCTACAGCGTGTTCACGCCCTACAAAGGTAATGACTTCAACATGTTCAGAGGCCATTAAATGAAGATTAATTAAATCACTTTTAGTTTATTTTAATCATTTTGCTGATGGCGAAATGAAAGCCTAAATGCCCTGTTTTCCACAGTGTAGATAAATTCGAATTTTCCTGTAAAGTAATAATCAGCCGTAAGTGTATGAATCTTCTAAAATTAATCTCTTTAAATTGTTATATAAATTTAATTACTACTGTTGGGTACAAAGAGGAGCTTCATAACTTGTACTCTTCTCCAAGTATAATTAGAATGATCAAGTCAAGGAGGATGAGGTGGGCAGGGCATGTAGCACGAATGGAGGAGAAGAGGAATGCATACAGGATATCTGTGGGAAGCCAGAAGGAAAGAGACCACTGGGAAGACCAAGGAGTATGTGGGTGGACAATATTAAAATGAATCTGAGAGGTAGGATGGGATGGTATGGATTGGATTGATCTGGCTTTGGATAGGGACCAGTGGAGGGCTCTTGTGAACATGGTAATGAACCTTCGGGTTCCATAAAATGCTGGGAAATTCTTGAGTAGCTGCAGAATTTGCGGCTCCTCCAGAAGGGCTCAGCTCCATGAGTGAGTGAGTACTGTTGGGTACAAAATCTGCGCACTTCTTCCAGCGATATTTGGATGGCGCTTTAGGAATATTATCAACCATTTAAGACCAGCCTTTTGCTCAGATATTCTGATAGTGTGGTAAATATTAGGACTTGACGACTGAAAGCAGTAATAGTGGAACTAGAAGCGGCGTATACGAGGCTGAGGTAAACATGCAACAATACACGTAGAGGAACTGTTGGATACGATGTTTTCTGTGGTTCTCAGCTAGGTTATGTCGCGAGGAACAACCAGTAGGACATTCTGAGATGGGAATCGCGGTTATTAGTCTGAGTTGCGAGTCAGCAGTAGCAGTCCGTGGTTGGCAGTGAGAAATTTCCATTGTTAGCATCCGCTACCTAACAACGACTAGTGACGAGAGAATAAGAAACAAACAAGTTTGTGTTCGCTGTAATTGTAATGATTTCTAGAGTATGTAAATTAACAATATTGTTGTAATAATTTGTAGTTACGAGTTATAAGGTCCCAATAAATCCATTTATCAATCCAAACCCCGGATCTAGTCACTAACACGTGGCAATATCGTTGTTCCTAAAAATACGTGAATCCAACTAACTTTTATTAATTTATTTATTTATTATTTATTTATTTAACTCTTTTACGCGACATTAGTGTGATTTATTAATGTTCGAATTGGTATGACGTAAGACTTTGAAGAGGACATGTGTCCTCTTACAGTTTTAATTGCGACCCAATCTGTGAAAGGTACCTACAAGAAGATGAATCAGCCACACACATCTTGTGTGATCGTGAGGCTATAGCTTACCTAAGATATCGCCACCTGGGCCAGTTCTTCATGGAACCATGTGACTTTTATGACGCCCCCACAAATAAAGTCCTACATTTCATCTGAAGTGTCGAATTATACCCTGTCTTATCCGGAGTTCAAACAGGGAGGTATCCTTGGGCCTATGCTATACTCCATATATACGGCTGACTTGCCAGAAACCGGACAAACAATGCTTGCCACCTATGCGGACGACACAACAATACTAGCGTCTCATGAGAACCCTATTGAAGGATCCCGGATACTGCAAACAAACTTAGACCAATTCGAAGAATGGCCACAGAGGTGGAGAATTACGGCCAACGAAACTAAATCCGTGCACATCACCTTCGCTTTGAGACATGGAACCTGCCCTCCGGTACTATTAAACGGAACATACATACAAGAGGGATCAATCAAATACTTAGTCCTTCACCTGGACAGGCGGTTGACCTGGCGCACACATATTCTCGCCAAAAGAAAACAAACGGACATCAAATTTAGTCAGATGCATTGGCTAATTGGCAGAAAGGCAGAACTGTCTACCAAAAATAAACTCCTAGTTTACAAGACAATACTGAAGCCTATTTGGACTTATGGCACATCATTATGGGGAACTGCAAGTACATCCAATATAG